>NC_050521.1:12929252-12965975 GCF_002922805.2 Oryzias melastigma | reverse complement strand
TACACAAAAATGACAAAAACACAATGGGTGAAAGCACACATCCTAAATAGAATAGAATAGAACCAAATAGAATGGAATAACTTTATTTCTATAGCATTTTTCCCAGAAAGAAGATTACAGACCTCTCTTCTTCCGAAGTGGATTCGAAGATGTTTTATAAAATTAATTTCTATTGAAAATTCATTCAGATTGCACAAAAGTGTTACACACATTTAACGGTTTCTGAAGCTTAGACCCACACCAGTGAAAATGGTGTTCTCAACATGTTCTTGTGGCATTTTTCTCTTGATGGAGGACACATATATTGAGAAAATCTGAGTTTTTTTTCTCTAAATTGTTATGAATCAGGAGCAGATGAAAAAATGCAGTTGGAAAAAGCCTGTCGGGTATGTGTGGTGTAAACAGAGAGATGTCGGGAAATAGGGGCAGGCTTACTCTGCACCATCAGTCTGGCTCACAACAGAGGCAAATTCCTAAAGAAACTGTGTACTAGAAAACAACACAGGTTTGTTGATTTTGACTTAAAACAACATGATCATAATTTAAAGACCACTAGGAACAATGTTAAAATAGAAAACATTTTTTTAATTTACAATCAATGTGTTTGGTTTAAAAAAATAAATATAAAATATGTCACAGTTTTATCGCTTTCAGACAAATTTAGAACTGTAGTTTAATCTATAGATAAACTACTGGATTTGACTCCATGTCAAATTCTTTCAAGAAAAGGAAAATCCATGGCTCCTCTCAACCATTTTCATCTACAAATCTGAAATGCATGAAAACAAGAGATTGCTGATGTTTATTTCCAACAAAGTGACACACAAGGAGTCAAATGTTTACTCCTTTGTTTCTATTTGCAGATATCCTATTATTTGCTCTCATGGTTAGAACCCTCCTGCTGCCTCCAGTGAGTCAAAGTGGGAGTGAATCCCTTGAGATTAAAAAAGATTTTTCCAGTTAAAAACAAAAAGAATCTTAAAACCTGTTTTTGTTTAAATCATACTTACATACATGCATTAAAATCAATTTAAATATGTGCTTTTTTTTAACAAAAAAAGGCGCCTCGACACTTCAGATTTACAATTAAATTGTGAGTTCTGTGTTTCTGACACAATAGACACAAAAAGTTGGATTCTTAGAGCTTTGTTGCCATGCAGCCGCCACTACTGTATTGTTTCCAGAATAAATGTTCAGAAAGATTCTTCAGATGAATGTTTGATGGAGATGACCTGATATGCTATCTGGGAGTGCTGTGGTGCAGTGTACCGTAGCAGGACAGAAAGATTCACTGCAGATGTGGTTATAGATTTGTTCTGGCTTTGAATTTTAAATTATAAGTTGCACCACCACTACTAAAGCAGAAAGAAATGAAGGAAAAGATGGAGCAAAAATGTTATTTTATTATTTTTTATGTGCTCAAATCTCAAAGTTTGTTAATAAACATATTTCAGAAACTTTCTTTATTCAAATCGTATCTTAATAAATGATGCCTGTTCTTCTCTCATCTGTCTTTTTTATGTAATGTATTATTTATGGTTTTAAAACTAGTTTTTCAACCCAGCAGAAGAATAAAGAAAGACACTGACAAACCTGAGACTTCCCCTCCAGCAACTACTGGACATAAAACTTTATTGATTCCTCCATCACAACAAACGTGAATGAAAGCCACAATATGAAAGCTGTCTCCTCTTTCACCAACACTATTTCAAAACCGTTTTCTTCGTCTTCTAACCTGATGCCGCTGAAGAAGAGTCACCGCTTGAGTGATGGAGGTCAGCTGCAGATCGTAAATTTGTCTCGTTTGGAGCTCGCTGTCTTTTTCCTTTTTTTTTGCAGGTGGCTGGAGACTTGGAGGTCATGGACGTTAGTGCTTAACAGGGAGCTGTAATATTATTGGAGTGACACTTTATCAAAGCATTAAGCACAGGACAGGATCAGGGAGAAAGGTCAAAGCCACCAGAGTGAAACGGCAGCTTTAGATAGCTTTTAGACACTTGTCTTGATCCGAACGTGAGATTTAAAAATAAACTGAAATGAAAAAAACCTTCATGAGCCTGTTAGCACATCCCATCTGTCTTTGGAGCGCACACACACAGACGTTCAACAGCTGCATGGAACATGTTATGTTTCATATGTTCTTATGAAATAGTACTGCTGAGAATTATGAGTAAATGTGCAAAACACTAAAACAAAACTTCCTTCTTAATTTGTGATCATATATGCTGTAGTATCTAATATGTTTTAAAATGTTTGAATGTAGTGCCACCTGGTGGTCGGAAGACGTATGCATTTTTTTATATGGGTTGCAATCTTTCAACTGCATATTATTATAATACCACTGCTGGATGTTTATGTCTCCTTCATGAATTTTGAACAACACTTTTGTTGAGTAACGGATCATGAAATTATGTATCTGAAAAAATAATTTGAGTCTCTGAGTTCAAGATAATCTTTTTATTAAAAGGTAAAACATCAGAAAATTGGCTCAAACTTGTAATGATTGCATACATGTACTGAAAACTTCACTTAAATATATTCTTTATGAATCACAGAAAATTCTATTATGAGAAAAAGAAACGAATTCAGGCTAAAATAAAATAGCAAGTGCAAAACAGTTCAAAACATTATTCAAACAAGGGCGGAAATCTTTCAACATTAATCATTCATGCTTATTTGATTGAGATGAAAACTCTTAAATTCAAAGTCACTCAAGTTTTGACTGCATGAAACACTTGAGGGGGGAACATTTTCTTAAAATATTTAACCTAATTGACAGTTATTTTATTTGCAAACCCAATTTAATTTAATGTTCAGTGTAAATCCAGCCTTAATGTCCTCCCAGCAGATCTGACAAAGAATATAGAACGTATTATAAGAGTGGAAGCCGAACAGAACTTTTTTTTTGTTTGTGTTTGGTGGTGATGTGACCTCACAACGTCCCATTTATCTCGTGCTTTCAGACAATCGTGCAACACCCCCTCCTTGCTTCTCAATCCTGATCTTCAGCCTTTTCTTTGCGTTTGTCCCGCGGCACACGGCCCATGTTATAGAATTCAAGGTTGGGCCTCATGTCAGTTAAGTGGGCGAGTCGGTTAGACATGGCGAAAAAAGCAGCGATGGCCGCGATGTCCCAGGCGTCCTCGCGGTCAAAGCCGACTTCCTCCAGGGACTGAAAATGCTCCTCTGTGATGGTGTCGCAGCGGCACACGGCCATCGCAAAGTCCAGCATCGCCAGCTCCCGAGGGCTAAGCTCTGCGTTTCTATAGTTAACTATGACCTAAAAAGGACACAACACCTTAGTCTGAAAGATGTAGTTTTTTTTTAACCAGATACTTCAAAACATGCTTGTGTTTTTTACAGATATGAAAGAATCAGAGATCATACCTGATCAGCAACAGTTGGTTTCTTTGAATATATCCGATGCAGAGCACTGTGAGACACCACACAGTAAAGACACCTGTTGTGAATACTGGTGGCCACTACTATTAACTCACGGTCTGCCTTGGTTATGTTGCCTGAAACGAAAAAAAATATCCCATTCATGACAAGAGTTAAATAAAATAAAAATAAAAAACTTTATTTCAGGGTTTCTTCTGTAAAGGTTTATTGTTTGAGTCATTAGTTTTCCTCTAAATTAAAAAGGATTTTACTATAAAAGGTAGTATCACTTTGTACTGGTTCTCAATTATTGTATAAAAATAAAAATAAAAAAACATCCAATCTGGTTTATTTTCTTTTCCTCAACGTAGCCAGACAAGGTCACAGTTTTGCTGGATTATTCATCACTTCTGCTGCTGGATTTGAACAAACGTTCTGTTTTTTTCCTAAAATTGTTGATCCAATCACAGAAGAAGAAAAAATTCAGAGTAACCTCACCAGTGTGAGCATTAAAGGATCACCGAGCAGTCTCAGAAATGATTGCTGGACTAGGAGCTAGCATCAACATTAATGTCATGTAAATCCAACTGACTTGTAGATGGATTACACCAAGTTTTCTGCACAAACAGTCAAATCACTTGAAATTAAAACTCTCAGATGAAAGCAAATGTGTGATTTTTTTTTTTTGTGGGGATTGCTGTTGTTTAAAACATGTCATTATTATTATTTTATACAAATCTTTAACCAAGTTGAATTGTAAACCTATCAACGTAGCTAGCTTAACTATAGATAAACAAGCTGGTCTTGTGTTAATGTTAAAGACTCACTGCAATGAAAACCGTGTTTTTGACATGTTCTTGTGAAATTTTTCTCATGGAAGACATACAGTATTTATGAAAATCAAGCTTAAAAATGCATTTCTGAGTATGTATTTATTCAAATTATTGTGAATCAGTAGCAGACAAAATAATGTCTTTGAAAAAAGTTTTTAAGGGTGACGTACAAGTTACTACGGCTAGCTCTAGCTCCTCGTCCGAGCTAGCATCTGGCTCCAATATTGCTCTGCATTTTTGTTGCACTGCTAACGGTGAGTTGGGGTGAGAAAGTAAACGAAGGATTGGTGGGAAATCAGCAGAGGCTTACTTCCGTGGCAATAGTCCCGCCCACAACTCAGAGATGAATTTCTGCTGAACTATGTCCTATAGTGACACGTTTTACTTTAGTTATTTTGACTTAAAAACTGCATAATCATAATTAAAATGCCACTAGGAACGCTTTTTGAAAAGTTAAAAAGATGATTGGTTACTTCCAATGTAGCCTGTGTGTGAGTGTGTGTAGGGGGGGTTAAAGGTAACACCCACCTGTATCTTTGTTCATTAACTCATTGTAGTAGGCGAAGAAGGCTCTGAACTCTGCAGGTCTGTGAGACAGGACTTTGAAGACATTGGGCAAAAAACCTCCCTATAAGGAGCGAAATGATACAGTATATATATGCAAAGTGCGAAGTTTGAAACGTCGACTTCTCTCCTTGTGCGCATTTACCTTTGCCTCAACCTCTTCCATGAGCTCTACTATATCATAAGGCAAGTTTTTTCTGTAAGGAACCGGATAGCGACTTATCCTCTCCGGTGGACCGCCGCTGGAGGAGGAGTGTCTGGCCGCTGTTCCCGCTAAAACCCCAAATCTCCCCCGCAGCAGTAAGAGGCTTGACGGCGGAGGAGCCTTAATGGAGACCAAAGGAATCATCAACAAACACAACACAACACACAAGTCTTATCAACTACTTACAGCTTGAGTTAGCAAAGACGACCGAAGCAACTTGGAGACGAGTTTGCTAGCCATGTCACTTCACATGCAACCCACTTTGGGGTTTAAATACTTGTAATAATAATAATAAAAGTCTGTTCTACGTGAAGAAGTTCCGACGAAAACTACTACCCATGAATGCCGTCAAAACGGTGAACTAGTTTTGGTTTATGTCCCCTCGCGTGGCTGCACCGATGCTGTTTTGGTTCTTGTTTGTCAGATCTGTAATCGGCTGAAATCATCCAATGAAAGCGCTCGGCTGAGTGACGCCTGTTCTCCAGTGCGCCCATGTGCATCGGCTCCTCCTCGCCGCTAGGGGGCGGCAGTCACGAGTGCCAAGCATGATGTTATGGAACCTCTCTTTCCAAAAATTTAAAAATACAAATTTTAAAACTCTCCATTTTATTTCCTTTATATACATTTTACATTATACATGTTTTATATAAAGTAAAAATATAAAAAATATTATTTTCTCTTTTTGAAACAACTAAAGGTCAACTATCTCAAATGACCCGGATGAGATCGTTTTGACATAACAATGCTTTCATGCTAACCTTTCTAGCATAAGGGAAACACGATTAAGACAAAACAGTATAAAACAAATTAAAGTAAGGATTTACTGCTGAATACGACGAGATGTTTTATCATGTAAGTACTTTGCATTTTTCCCCATATGGTAGTACTCCCAAATTTGAGAGAAGATTTCGTATGTTGGGTTTTAGCGCGATTCACGCAACTTTTTCGAACACTACTCTGTTCTATCTTATTGAATTTTAATGCCAAACAAAATCAGCAGACATTAATTGTAATTTTTTTGGATCAGCGTGTTTTATTACAATGACACAGAGGAGAGCAACGTTATTAGTAAAGTTTTTACTCTTTGAAAAGCGTGAGGATAAACCCATTCATTGTTTGTTTACAGATTTCTTTGGAGCATGAAATCTTACTACATCCGCGGTATTTTGGTCCAAACCTGCTCAACACCGTGAAGCAGAAACTCTTTACGGAAGTGGAAGGTACCTGCACTGGCAAGTGAGTAACAACACGTCCTAATTAAGTGCATAACATTTGTGCAATTAATTTGAAAGTGTCCTGAAATAACACGCATTTGCATTCCCTTTTTGTTACTATTTCTGTTTTGCATTGACAGGCTAAAAACTGTAATTATACTGCTTATGTCCCCCCCTTTCAGGTATGGTTTTGTCATTGCTGTCACAACTATTGACAACATTGGGGCAGGTGTGATCCAGCCAGGTAGAGGATTTGTTCTCTATCCAGTCAAGTACAAGGCCATCGTGTTCCGCCCATTCAAAGGAGAAGTGGTGGATGCTGTGGTCACGCAGGTTAACAAGGTGAAGTTCCATAAGTTCCAGTTCAGCAATTTGTAGGCCTAAGATCTTTGCTAATTATTTGCTGTGGAATGGATCCTTTTGTTTTGTTTTTTGTTTTATTTGTTTATTTAGACCAGGACAACTTAATTCTATTCCCAAATTCCATTTTGTTTAAAATATTTTTTTACATTCCTCTAACAAAATTTTGGGTGTTTTACAGGTTGGCTTATTCACAGAAATTGGTCCCATGTCCTGCTTCATCTCTCGCCATGTACGTTTATGTAATATTTACCACTTTACTATATATCTTGTTCTAATATATAGTTGAGTTTCTATATATATATATTATTTATTATTTTCATTTTATTCCCCCAGTCCATCCCTTCAGAAATGGAATTTGATCCCAACTCCAACCCACCTTGCTATAAAACAGTTGATGAGGTATGTATCCTTACCGTTACGCAATAGGTGAAACAAATAAAATGCAGAAACTTTTGCACAAAGGTGCTTTCCGAGAAAACAAAAAAGAGAAACAAGACGAATCCCTCTGTACATTTAACATTGAAGGCTGCTTTTCACTTTCAGTTAATCATTTTTCTGATTAATCTGATTTTAAAGGAAGATTTCCCATTGTATTTATTAGGACATTGTAATCCAGCAAGATGATGAGATTCGACTGAAGATTGTGGGAACACGAGTGGACAAGAATGACATTGTAAGTTTTCATAAACATTCTATTTCAGCTTATGTCCGGTAACACACAGATTTGATTTTGCATTATGGAAAAGCAAATTAATAAATCCATAGCAAAGGAAATGAAACTAAATGATCTTTGAGAATAAAAATAAATCAACTACACTGCATCAGTTAAAGACCCACTCCAATGAAAATGTTGTTCTTGGTGTTTTTAACATGTTCTTGTTGCATTTTTCTCATTACGGAGAACATACTTTAAGAAAATAAAAATTAAAAGATTTCTGAGGTTTTTTTTTTTTTTTTCAAAAATTTTTTTTTAAATTATGGTGAATCAGGAGCTGATGGGAAAAAAATTGAAAACGCTTTTAGTTTATGTACAATCTAAAATTAACAGGTCACAAGCTCCATTATGATGTATCCACTTGCAAAGAAATAAATCAATTAACATTTTTGTTTTTCTTGTCTGAGTTGGCATCTGGCTCAAAACTGTACGGCTGGATTGCTCCAATATTGCTCGCCATTTTTGTTACACCGCTACTATTAGGTTGAGGTTGTGAGTGGCTGTAAGCTAGCGGGAAATAATGTAAACAAAGGATTGATGGGAAATCAGTGCAGTCTTACTTTCTTGCCAGCAATCCCGCCCACAACTCAAAGGGGAATTTCTGATGATTACAGCCACTTTGCAGCAAATATGTCCTAGAAAACAACACCGTTTTTTTTTTTGGTTAAAATGGCATAATCATAATTTAAAAAAAAACCTGGGAATTTTTTTACAATAAATCAAAAGATTATTGGAGTGGGACTTTTTTAAGTCCTCACGGATTTATCTGCTGTTTTTTTATACCTCCTGATGATTATCTAAAACAAAATTAAAATAAGTTGAATACACCAAGGCTTTGCCAGTAAGACAATGACATGATTGAATTACAAGCAGCCTCACTGAAACATCTGTTTGTCAAAATACTCGTGCACAGATAAACTGTTCAAAAATGTTGAATTAAACGAGCTTCCTCTGTGTTTTTTAGTTCGCCATTGGATCTCTGATGGATGATTATTTGGGTGAGTATTAAATGTAAAGTCACTTTGCAGTATCTTTATATAAAAACAACATACACTTTAGAATCTAAAAGATGTCTGGTTACTTTTATAATTTGATGTAATTGTTGTTATAATTTAAACTGATATTGTTTATAAATCAAATCAAATTAAACTTTATTTTTGAGCACTTTTTATAATTTCGTAACAGAAAGTTCCTTGCAGAATAAAGAAAGAATACATTAACTTGAAACAACACTTCTGTATTATTTTTTATTTTTATTTTTTGAGGTGCTAAGCTAAACCTGGCTTTTTTCTTTTTTTTAGGTCTTGTGAGCTGATTTCTGCCAGCTGTGTGCACACCTCCTCCAACAATTTATGTTCATGATTTGTATTCATGCCATGCTAGGATTTGACAAATCCCTTGCTAGTTTTTGTAATACATTAATATTCATTATTTTCAATAAGTAGAACTTTGTGAATTGGTGTCAAGAATTTTGGTTCTGCATATTATTTTAAGTATAAAATTTGGTTTTAGTAGATCTTAAATTCAATTACAGTTTTTTTCTTTTGTACTTTGCAATAAACTATTGTATTTGTTCATTTAACTTGTATTATTGTCTTCAGTTTATCACTCTATACGTCGAAAAGGTGTCTGAGTTGGCTATATTGACCTATTTTAACTGTAAGTTGCAAACTTATGGTGACATGCGCAGAAACAAATGGATGGACACGTGTCCCGGTCGTAAATACGTCACTGATGTGCGCCGTCGTTCTTTCTTTCTCTCGTCCTGAAGATGGCGGCAGGGGTGAGTAAGATGGAGAGGAGGCCTTCCGTGGAGTTTTCCTTCAACCTTTTCGTCACAATCCATCTCATATCTGTACCATCTGCTCTTTTATTGTGTCGTTTAATATACACAATGGACGCTGTTGGTGTTTTCTAGTCGTTAGAAGGTTTATTTGTCACTTATGTTTGGAGAAGGATCCAACAATCCCGATTCATATAGCTAACTCGGTTGTGCCACGTTACCTATTCCCCGAGATTGCCGAATGATGCTCGAAATTCCCCGTGTTCGTACAACTATATAACCGGCATATTTTTAGAAGAAAATAAAAACAAACTTTAACCCTCTTCAAATCAAGCTCATAAGTCATCAATTTAGTGAACAGGTGTGGTTTGTTAGCCTTTTAAATAGCCTACATTGCGCTAATAAAGCTAATCTAGTTTGTTTCTAAAACGGCAAATATTACACTCGATATCAGAAGTATTTAAGTCTATTTTTGTTCTGTATTTATTTATTTTTGGTTGTTTCTTTTATAATAGTGCTTCGTTTCTGATTTGGCCATTCATTAGCCAGGATTAGCTTCAGCTGTGAATCAAATGCATCAGCAGTGGTAATCATATCTTTATAAACCCCTTAATATATGAATCAAAACTTAACTTTTGTTTTGGACCTGTATTTAAACAGTTTCATCATGGAAAATTGCATGTTTAAACTTGATTTGGTCACAAACTGATATTTAGTTTCCTTGTATTTTAGACTATCTACACATACCCAGAGAACTGGCGGGCCTTCAAGGCCCAGATCGCTGCCCAGTACAGTGGTGCTCGCATCAAAATTGCCAGCACCCCCCCTGCCTTCACCTTCGGACAGACGAACCGTACCCCTGCCTTTATTAACAACTTCCCTTTGGGCAAGGTGAGTGCAGATCATCCACATTTAAATGTTTTCTTTTTGTCTGTAACAAGTTGGATTTCACAGAACTTACAATCCTGTTGCTCTAGGTACCTGCCTATCAGGGAGATGACGGCTTCTGTCTGTTTGAGAGTAATGCCATTGCTCATTATTGTAAGTTACATGTCTTAACAAATTTTTAACTCTTTATGACTCTTTTGGTTGGTGTCTCTATAAACAGTCACAAAGGTTTGAATGTTATCCATGATCTACTGAGTTGAGGCAAAAATAATAGTTAAGCCTACAATGCTAAATTTTAGGGTTTGCAGTATGATTTTTATGAACAGTTTTAATTGAATAAATCCACAAATTTGTTGAAAGCATGAAAACTTATTTTTCTTGAACTGTACAAGGATTTAATTTTCAAACATTGAAGGGTCGTTTTTCTGGTTTGTGGCCTACAGTGAGCAATGATGCCCTGCGTGGTGCCACGCCTCAGGCAGCAGCGCAAGTGCTGCAGTGGGTAAGCTTTGCTGACTCTGAGATCATCCCTCCAGCAAGCACATGGGTCTTCCCCACTTTGGGAATTATGCAGTTTAACAAGCAGGTATGCAAGTCTTTATTTTCTCATCTACTTAGTGGTTGTGACGTCTAAGTTTGAAACCATTTTGTGAACTTAAACAGATTTTTTTTCCCCATGTAGGCCACAGAGCAGGCCAAAGAAGATGTAAAGAAGATCCTGACCGTCCTGAACCAACACCTGAACACCCGCACTTTCCTCGTGGGTGAGAGGATCAGCCTTGCGGACATCACGGTGGCGTGCTCCATGCTCTGGCTCTATAAACAGGTTTGGCACTTTTCGCTGCATTGATACCTCCAGCAATATTGTGTTTTCCCGAAATGTTCTGACCGGTGTTATCTTTTGTAGGTTTTGGAGCCTTCCTTCCGCCAGCCCTATGGCAACGTGACCCGCTGGTTTGTCACCTGTGTCAACCAGCCCCAGTTCAAGGCCGTCCTTGGGGAAGTCAAACTGTGTGAAAAGATGGCACAGTTTGATGGTTAGTCAACAAAAAATTTACTTTTTTTTTAGAAACTTGATGTTATTAGAATTTTCTATTCTATATGTTTTTGGATCAAATTGGGTGTCAAAGGTGAACATATGTTTCTCTTACTTTTTACACTTTAATAAAGTTTGAACAAAGCAGACACATCTAATCATACACAGGAAACATTCTTGTTTGTTAATCATATCATAATTGCATGGCAATATCAATTCTTCATATTATTTTAACTTTACTCAAGCATCCTTTAGATGAAATAATTCATTGTGCTTTTCTTCTAGCCAAGAAGTTTTCTGAGATGCAACCTAAGAAGGAGGCCCCTGCCAAAAAAGAGAAGGGAGGAAAAGAGGCAGCTAAGCCACAAGAAAAGAAGGAAAAGAAAAAGGAGGAGAGCAAGCCTGACCCAGAAGAAGAAATGGATGACTGTGATGCTGTTTTGGCTGCAGAGCCTAAAGCAAAGGATCCCTTTGCACACCTGCCAAAAAGGTACCCATCATTTCTGTCTTCTGTGCAGTGTTACATTCAAGCTATCACTTTGTATAACTAGTTTTTGACAGTTTAAAACATCCCCAAAGAAGTTGTAATCTGATCAATTTAAAATGTAAGGTCTCCCCCCTGTCATTGGGCAAGACGGTGTCCAATCATGACATTGTGTCTTAATCTGATAGGGGAAAAGAAAAAAAAGACCATATTCATCCCAGTCATCTCTATTTTAGTGGGTTTAAGGCTGGTTCATGCTGTGGTTACATGCAAACAAACGTCAAAAGCTTTCAATTAATTTAACCTGAGAGATTACCACTGGTTTGTGGTTTGCTCATGTTTGTGTAATTTCTCTGCATTAAAAAAAAGGGGTGGGATTGGGGCAACTGTTAAGCCTATGAAAACTGATTTTGACATTTTGTAAATGAAAAACAAAGCTAAACGTTTGATGCAGAAAAAAATTACAGTAGACTACCTGGTTATGTTTTTCTTGTTGGTTTCATTGGCTTCCTGTCTTTATACTGCTTCAGTCAAGAGCACAATAATGATTTCCATCTTTTTGTTTGCTTCTGTCTTAAAAGCACATTTGTTTTTGACGAGTTCAAGAGAAAGTACTCCAACGAAGACACCTTGACAGTAGCAATTCCTCACTTCTGGGAGAACTTTGACCGCGAGGGATACTCCATCTGGTACAGTCAGTACAAATACCCAGAAGAACTCACACTTACCTTTAAGAGCTGCAACCTTATCACAGGTGAGACTCTGAAAAAACTAAAAGGGTAAATTGGTGTTGTCTAAATAATCTTCCATATACATATTGGTATGTTTGTTGTTTAGCCAGTAACATGAAGACGATGGAAACCATGTAGAAGTTTTATTGTATTTTCAATTTGGAATTTCACTAGAAAAGTTGTTTCTTTGCTTAGAACAACAAAAATGAATTGGGATTTACACTTTTAGGTATTTTTTTTTTAATTAAATATTTAATAAGCATGTGGATGTTACCATGGCTCCACTTTACTAGACTGCTGCTAAACTCATTCCCAGTGAATGTATTGCCATGCTGGTTTTAAAAACTGGTTTGCCCAAAGGGTGGATCTAATGCAGGGATAAGTTTAATGGGCTTATTCTGTATATTTATTTGTTCAACACAATGAAGCTGCACCCTTCAAACAGCTTCTGGATCATGTTTTGTAATAGATGGTAAAGTTTATTCTATGCGGTCTTTAAAAAAAGTAAAACCTGAAATGTTTTTCTTTGTACTCTGGCCCATTTATTTTTTCCTCCCATTGCCTGTATTCCCCAATACTCCCAGTGCAGCCACACCCCTGTTCTGCTTATGTTTGCGTGCAAAATGGATAGCAACGCGCATGGATACCAGGTTTCTTTTAATCTTGGCATCCTTGACCGTCTGCATTTTTGTTTAAAACAATGACCGGTGAGTCTAGTGATGTGCTGGACAAGCCATGGGTGTGTTCTTTTTAAATGGGACTTCAAGATCTGCCAAATTTCTTAAATTTTTCCACACACTTCATCCCGAAGGAGACAAGTGAACTGTCGTATTCGAAAGTCAAAAAGTTTTAGTTCTTGAAATGTAAAAATATTTTAGAAGTTCAAGTTCAACTTGGTTTTGCAAGCCCCAGCTTTAAACCATAGCAAGTGCTTCTACAATGATTTCTGTGTTAATCATGTAAAGATCAAGATGTATTTGTTTGGTCTTAAAATGCATGCATATATCAAGATTTTTGGTTTATAGAAAGAAAAAGTACTTATTCCAAAACCATTTTCAATTTTGCCCAAATGCTGAAAAAAAACCCATAAAATTAAAAAATGTTAAGTATTTGTTGCAAACTTCTTCCCCCCCCCCTGTCTGTGTTTTTTTTTATATAATGTACTGCACTGGTTCATATTTGATTTTCCTTGACAATTCCAATAGTCTAAAAAAAAGTCCCCTGTCAATGGGCAAGGCAGTGTCTTGTTCTGGCATTCAGCCTTAATCTGACAGGGGAAGAGAAATGAAGACCATATTCATCCCAGTCATCTCTGGTTCAGTGAGAAAACAGGCTGGTTCATGCTGTGGTCACATTGTACTGTTGATGTTCTGTTCAGAAAGTCTGTTTAGATTGCTGCAGAAGTGACTCTTAAACCAACAACTACAGTATTCGGCTATGACTTAATTCTGTGAAAATGCAGCTTCAATGTCTAAAAGCTGTGTGATCTTCATAGGAATGTTCCAACGCCTGGACAAACTGAGAAAGAATGCCTTTGCCAGTGTCATCTTGTTTGGCACCAACAATGACAGCTCCATCTCTGGCATCTGGGTGTTCAGAGGACAGGAGCTGGCCTTCACTGTAAGTGCACAAAGATGTACTTCTGTATTCCCTATTGTGATTTGATGACCTCCTGAAAATGTTCCTTTTGCCCACTTTGTACATAAATGGAGGGAAAAAATAAAAGGGATGGCTTTACCTGACTAAAATGCAAAGAATGTTTAATGCTATGCTGTTGGTAATTCGACAATGTAGGGTTGGATATCCCCTGTCATTGGGCAAGGCAGTGTCCAGCTATGGCACGAAGTCTTAATCTGACTGGGGAAAAGAAATTATGGCTTCATTCATCCCAGTCATCTCTGATTCAGTGAGGAAAACAGACTGGTTCATGCTGTGGCTACAAAGAGAATCTATTTGAGTAATTTCCTAATGCGTCTAAGATACAGAGATGTGTGGCTACAGAAGTGTTAAATGTAACGACAAATCTGGCAGTAATAAGTTGTTTGAATAATACTGGAGTTCTGAATAAATGTGCTTCCTGTCACTCTTAGCTTTCTGAAGACTGGCAGATTGACTACGAATCATACGACTGGCGCAAGTTGGATCCAAACAGCGATGAGTGCAAGACCATGGTTAAAGAGTATTTTGCCTGGGAGGGAGAATTCAAACACGTGGGGAAATCCTTCAACCAGGGCAAGATCTTCAAGTGAGAGGACGCTCAGACATTTAGTGGAATTCTGAGCCCCCCTCCAATCAAAACTATGGACTTTCAACCACATGTGCTTACCTTGCAGCAGAAATGACTTTGAATAACAGTGTTTGAAAACAAGACTTTTTTTTTTTTCTCAATGGCCCCTCCAAACTGGTTTTCTGTTTTTTCTGACCTGTGAAATAAAGCATTTTCCTCAATGCTGTTGAGACAACTTGACTTTTGTGGTGTATATTTTTGTTTCTTATAAGCATTAAAACGATGGACAAAACTTATGAAAGAAAAGCTCAAACAATGTGTGGTATTGCAACAACTTAAGTTGCAATTTAATTTCAATGAAATTCTAGAATTTGATTTCATGAAAAAACAAAGCTGCATAGTGATGCAGTTGTTGGCGCTCTTTCATCTCAGCCAGAAGGCCCCAGTTCAAGTCCCAGCTGAGGGACCTTAAACGGGCATCAATGGGGGACCTTTCTGAGTGGAGTTGCATGTTCTCCCCATGCATGTGAGCTTTCTCCAGGGAGCCCCTTATCCTCCCACTCTCCAAAAGCATGCTTCATAGATTAATTGGTACCTCCAAATTGTAGTAGGTGTGTGATTGTATCCCTGCAACAGAATGGCGACCTGTCCAGGGTGTACCCTGCCTTAGCTGATGAGGTGCTAGGTTAAGCTCTGGCACTCCTGTGACCCCTTAAGGGACAAAATGGGTTTAGAAAATGAATGAAAAAGCTTCATGTTCATTAATGAGAATTTTTTCTGATGTGAGCTTTCATCGGCCATCTGCATGTTAATAAAATCATTCATGAATGATTAAAAAAATCAAATTTAAAAATATTGTTTTTAACCTTGGAAATGTTTCTACAGATATATTGGAATATGATCTAATATCCTGCTCATTCAGAGATGCAAACATGAAGAAAAGCATGCCATCAAGATTAGAAATATTATTCAGTGTTTATTCATTGTTATCGTGAAGTGTATAAAAGTTAATTTTACCATTAAAAAAATGAGCTAATCTCAAGTTAATTTAGCTTGAGAACTTGGACTTGTGTGGAGCAATTTAAATGTTGCATTTTTCTGTCATACCTGCAGAGGGCAGGAGAAGACTTCGCAGTGAGTGAACCTAATAGAGGACTTTTACTTGACCATAAAAAGACTTTAGGTGCAGATCGAAATTTAATCCTAAAAGTACACACATTCTTGAATGTTCCTTATTTTCTAAAGAAAACCAGAAAAGAAAAAAGAAAGTATAATTCTTATTTGGGGTATACTGACATGAAATTAGCTTTCATTAAATCTTTTGGATCCAGATAACAGTTTACTCGTGTCTTATTCATTAATTGTAGGGTTAATTAGTCATCCTGTTAATGCAGACCTTAAAATTTTGAAGTTCTTTCAGTACTAAACTCTTCAAGAATGTTAAAACTTTTAGGACATGTATTTCCACTATACTTAAAGCACAAGCATGATGTGACTGGCTTGACCACACCCTACTGAGATGCTGAAATGAGTAGTTGGGCTGGAAGAAGAAGAGGGTTTTATTATATTCTCTGTTTTTTTGACAATCATTCCAGGATTTTTTGACAAGCAAAGGCCTGCACTGAAAAAGAACCCTTCTAATTTTATTGTATATAAAAGCTAAGATCACTTTGTGCTGTAAGGATAAAGATGGCAGTTTTACTTGACACACCCAACAGCCTATGAAAGTTCATATGACACATTTGATCTTTTATTCGTCGTTCCCACAGCCGGTACCTGGCTTATCCTTTGTGTGGTGCTTTAGTGTTTGCTAAATGGTGCTGCAGGAAAAACAGAACACCTGGAAAGCACACGCAGACTTATGTTGTTATGAATTCTCAGAAATAAAATGAATGCGTGTGTAGCGTTAGTTAGTTTAGTAAATTTGTTTGCTTGTTTATTTTTTTTATTAAAAGTTTCCAAATGTGTTTTGAGGTTTATTATCTGATCCACGGAGACAACGGAACTCACATCTCCCGGTGACTCAGATGTGCAATATTTTCCGCTTTACCAAGTGAGTCAAGGTCATTTTAGTGCAATCATCTCCCACCATAGTGTTGAGTCAGGGAAGCCATTTCAGTTTTTTTCTGTGGTCTCATGGAAATCAGAAAATGGAAATGTTCCCACAACAGTGAAGCTCTCCAGTCCTTGAACGCAGGACTCACCCATCCTGCGGATCACAGTGGAAGAGGGCTGTAACTTGAGCAAATAACTTCGACTTCGCCCACAGGACTGCTGCTGTTACAACACAGCGCTCGGATAACCCTTCAAATGCTGAAGGAGAGCAGTTACAAAACTCTTTTCCCCATAAGGAAGATACTAAATCTAAACAGCCTCAGTAAAAAGCAGATTAAAACATTCCAATGTTTAAATGTCATGTATACTTACAGAACTTCTTCATTTCCATGTTTGCAATTTGAAAATCAGGAGTTAAAATGCAAAACTTTAGTACGACACACGAACAATAAGCTGACATTTGCCAAAAGCAACAATTTCTATTCCAGTCCTGCCAACCTTCCAGCTCTGGTCTTTATTTCTCTGTTGACCACACACTCGCTGGTTTTTCCTTCCTTCCTCGAGTCCTTAGTCTCCAAGCATTTTTTGAACGTTCCTCCATGAGGAGTGTTCGGGGAGCACTGGTAAGGGTCAAACACAGAGACAGGCTGTACTGTTTGTCCACATATGGAGTGTGTGTGGCTGTCAGCCCTCAGTGGGGGCTTTAGGCATGGTATGCATGTGTGGAGCATCTGCTCCTGCAGCATGCACATGTGGAGAAAAGTGATGAAGGCAGCAGAGGGCTTGGTGCACGCTGGTAAAAAGTGAGATGTCACATACTGAAATGTTCTGAAAAACCTTGGAACATTGCAGAATGAAACTCGTTAACTTCCTCTTCTCTAGCTTTCATTTTTCTGTGGCTCTTTGGGGAGACTTGAGGTTATGATGGAATGTGCTGATTTATTCATTTTTATGTCTTTGCGTTTTTTTGATTATCACAAATGTGTCTTGCATGTTGCTTCAATTTAGGCCTGGCTTCTGCTCAGCTACAGTCAATTTTGTTGACAAGACATTAAAAAAAGCAACATTAATTTGTTAGTTTATCTAAAAGACCTACAAATTCAAACCCACACTGCAGTAAACCAAGCTTCCCTTTGTTGAGTAAACATTCAGTTCATGCAGTGAAATGACTGCTATCAGAACTAAACACTAAAGAAATGATGGACATGCTTGAAATACATTATCTAATATGTGGAAACTGGGAATACCTAATACAAATGTCTGCAATGCATTTAAATACTTTGATGAAGCTACATTAGTAGCATACACTGAGTTAGCAAAGCTCAACCCAGTTTCTAAGGAATTGTGCCATCTAACGTAAGGTAGAGCTTGGTGCTACCAAACCTTGCTGCCTGTGCTACAACTGAACTGGAAATACACAAGATAAAGAGATTTTGATTGTAAAATATGAATACAATCCTACAGAAATTACCTTTACAGCACAAATCAATGGACAAATATTGATTTTACCTCACCTGCCTCCGCTGACCGTGCGTCCCTGCCATGTGTACATGACGCAACTCAAACTAGCCTGACCTGCTTTGCACAAACTCCATCGCTGGTTCATGACTGAAAGGTAACAAAAAGACGTAACGTTGACAACCACGAGGCATAGCATGTTTTCTTGTAAAAGCAAAACTAAAAGCAAGCCATGCTATGAATGCACGTGGCTGAAACAATGCCTGGCACAGCTCTATGTGCTGCTGTCTATTAAATTACTTTTCTGTTGTTTGTTTATATTGACATAAAATCCAATTTGTTGATTATGGGCTGCATAATGGTGTTGTGATAAGCAAGGCTACCTTACAGCTAGGAAGTCTTGGTATGAATTCTTGCTGGGATCTACAAATTCTTTCCACAGCATAAAAGCAAGTTAAGACGATTAGAGTCTATGAACTGAGTGTGAAATAGCTCTTCGTGTGGCACAGTAGTGGATGTGGGACCTGTCTAGCAGCTTGGAGAAGCTCCAACCGACTGTTGCTATAACCCTGTTAAGCAGGAGGTAAGGATTAATTGATCAGTATAATCCCAAATTATTGAAATCATGAACAGTACCAAAAATGCTATTATTGTACATTTCAATACACAATTTTTGTCATCAATTAAGATTTTCTGATGTTTGTGTGGATGTAACTGCTAAATTTAAAGGCCTAGTTTTAGAATTGTGGTGTTGCATGGAGGCTGCCTGTAGTACTGATGATGACCTTTGACTCTTCTGGTTTGTGGGCTCAGATCTTGGACTTTATTATGACTCATTATGTTGGATCACACAGATTCTCTATAAGGTTTATATTAAGTTATTTTGGCAGCCCGATCAAACGGATACCATTACCCCGGGCTCACACTGCTAGCGTTAAAGCTCCGATGCGAGTGCCGCAGTTTTTACGTAACTTTAAAAGTGCGAGAGGAAATCCCACTGCAGGTGTTCACGTCCTGCATCTGCGGTCAGGGCTCTGCGGCGCTGCGAATCCATTTCGTTTGGTTCAATTTTCGCCAGACGTCAGCGAACAAAGGGGGTATTAGCATGAATGTATGTGAGTTTGGAGTTTTGCAAGGTCGGCAGCAGAGCCTGTGGCTGCAGCCAACCTGTAGCTAATATGAGCCATCGGCTGTAGCTAGCCTCCTCCCGCATTGCACTTGAGCTGTAACACTAGCGGTGTGAGCTCGTGGTTATTCTTAAGTAGATTTTTAGGTGTTAAAATTAGCATATCCCTAAAGCTGGTAAAGAAAAGTTGTCCAAACTACCCGTATATGACAGCTGTTCTGATGCTGGATCTATAAAAAATACCGAACAAATCTCCTAAGTTGTCTGGGTCAAAAATTGTATCCATCCAATTTCTATACCTAGTTTTTCTTGTTCAGGGTCACTGTGTTGATGGAGCCTACCCAGCTACTTTCAGGCCAAGACATGGTACACCAAGGACTGTTCAACAGTACCTCTGGTTCTCACAGGGACAAACAACCACTCATGCTGACATTATCACCTAAGGCACAATTCAGAGTCACCAATCAACCTGTCAAACATGTTTTGGACTGTGGGAAGGAAGCCAGAGTCTCCAAAGAAAACCTTTGCATGCACAAGGAGAACATGCAAACTCTACACAGAAAGGACCAAGTCGGTATATGGACCAAGACCTTCTTGCTGTGAGTGCTAACCACTACAGCCAATCTCAAAGTGTTTCGTTTCTTTTATTGAGTTACAGGTAGCATGCACACAAAGCAGAATAGAGATGAATGGGGAGTAAGGTCTTTAATTGGTTTAGAAAGGTGTAATGTTAAAGGAAGCATAACCAGAATGTATACTGCTGCTTTCAATCAACTTGGCACAACTGTTAACTGACATGCATATCTGTGAACTTAAAGGATATTGTTTATTTAAAAAAAACATGTAAATTACAGCAAAGGAATCTGGGGAAGCTAATCATCTATCAGTCACCAAATGATACACTAACATCAATTTCATCTGGACTTTAAACTTTTAGAAAATCTTATAGGGGTGATTGAACTGCCAGTAATCGTGCTCGCTTAAACTATCACAAAAGTAGACACACAGATCAATATAAGAGAGGATCTATGTTATCGTTGGGTTTGGTAAATACAAACAGCATTCTCATAACCACAGATGAACAGTCCCACCCTCTCGTTTTTATGGGATTTTTCTTGAGATGGTTTCAAGTAAAACTCCCACTTTCAAACAAACACATATGCAGATATGTTTTATCCTGGTGGGCTTTTTCCATTGACGTGATAAATTTCCTTGCCTCTTATCTTAACTTAAACGATCCCAACTGACTGGTGAGCCCTCACGTCACTCTAATACGAAGCCGCAAACAATGACCTTTACATTGTTAGGGGAAAGCAAAGTGTCCTCTCAGCTACGAGTGTCTTTAGTGTTCGGAGTGGCTCAGGAGTTATTCCTCACAAGTATTTTAGTACATGTGCACACACACGCAAAATCTTAAGAAATTGATTCTTCCAGCCAACATCTGAAACTTCAAGTCAACCAGATGTTCAAATCAACATCTACTCCACCTAATGTGTTATGGATCATTTGGTGTACAGCCAGAGATGAGAAAGCCAAACCTTGTCAGCATCACATGTTTGTAATGCAGAGGAGTTGTGAAACTTTCAACTGACTTTACCAACACGTATTCACATTCCGGGTGTCTTGGTCCTTCAGTAGAGAAAATAACCAGAAAAATGTCTTGCCATCGGTGTACTTAAAGGGTGTGAGCTCCACATTTTTCACTGGCACTGAAACAGCAAAGTAATTCAGCACTGGAATGGAATGAAGGAGGTCAAAGGTGAGTCTACTGAAGGGAAATAGCTGAAGAAGGCGGGGAAAGAAGAGATGGCATAGTATTCAGACATGCCTGTGCAGAAGCACCTGGCGGTGACATCTGAAATGTCACGAAAAGTGACCGTTTACTGGTTATTTATTGGTCAGCTGTGCTGGAAGAAACAGTCAGAAATGAGTGTTGGGGAAATGCATGACGCCAGGAAGGAGAAGGAGAGCACAGCCAGAAGGGGAAAACAGACAACCCCTGCACATTTGGGCCTGAAACCCCAGAGCTGCACGAGGCTCAAGTTACAGTGCCAGAATCAAGAGGTGTGGCATGTTGTCAAACTACAGCAAAACAGTAAAAATTCCATTTCCATGACAACCAGGAGAAGAAATTGACCGCAATACCTTTAAAAAAGATAAGAATTACTTCATGAAACATTTATGTGATCTTGAAAATAAAAAAATAAAAAAAAGAAAAATGCTACCATAATTATTTAAACTGTTAGTATTTACTGATTTTTACAATGGTCTGAATTGGCCCAAAAGCAATCCTTTATTTTTTCAAGAAACCAAGTCTACTGCTGTTTGTTTCTTTGGTACAAGTGTATGAGTGGTCTTAAAGTTCTGCTAAGAGTGAAGCAATTTAAGAAAGAATGAGTAAACAAGCATGTACCCCAACCTGGTTTTCATGTATTGACTTGCTGCTGTAGGATATCCACCCAAAGAAAGAGCTGCAGTGTTAAGACATTTATAGCTATGGCTGGAATGCACAGGCTGTGTATGTTGAGGCACCGCAGATGGGAGGTCACATGAAGGAGAGACATCTTATCATTCAATTGACACTCGGTGATTGAAAAAGAAAAGATCACCTTCAAACAACACCCAGTGGTATTCACATGTGGAAGTCTGTAGGGTCATGTCCATTTCTGTCGAAACACAGCCTGGAGCTAGAGGGGCTCATCAGGCACCTTTGCATGCTATTTTTTAAGTACAGAGGGATGTGTTATTCATCTGTGTTTCATCAGACTAGGGCGGTTAAAACAATTGGCTAACATTTATACCCCTGAAGGTAATCACTTGCTGAACAATTTAGCAACCATGGCAAGATCTAACCAGTGAAAAACATTCCAGTCTGGACTGTTGTGTACTCATACTAAAAACAGGAATACGGTGAGTGTGTGTGTGCTTGTGGGTATGTGTGTGGGGTAATCCTCTTAAAAACAGTTTCAAACTTTTTGCACAAAAAGTAGAACAAAGTTCCTATCTAAATTACCAAATGCCTTGTGGCATGTGATATTTATCCATACACACGCAGGGCATTGCTATGGAAACATTTATGCCCCCTTGCTTATTATGTTGCTACAGAAACCATCCCAGAATAGTCCTTTTTTTCCTTTTGGCCCCTCCTTCTTGTTCATGACTCATAGCTTGCTGTGGAAACCGCATTTCAGTCTGCCGCTCATTCTGCTTTTTCCACTTACATTTTTTTTAATGTGGCTATCTGAATCATCAGGATAAGTTTGTGTGTGTGTTGCATGATATGTGCTTATGAGTAAGCAAGGAAGCATGTGGTTTGGGGAATTCTGAGAAAATAAATAATGATGAGTTACCATGGTGATGGCAAATACCAGGTGGAGTGACCCATGTTTTGCAAGATAGTTTATCAAAAGCACTACATGCTGTCATTAACTAACTGGGATTCTTTGTAGTTGTAATCTTTCCATGGATACCCTGTTCTCTCTGTGGTTACGTTTGATCCACTGTGTTTGACACGTCACTGTTCCTTGGTCTGCACACTCGCTGGGCTTTTAGGGCCATTCAAGGATAACATCACAAATGTGCAGCGGGAGTCTTCAAGGAACAGGATGACATGGTGATCATGGGACATTATGATTCTGGGGTCAAGGCCACAAACCACATAGTTTGACCAGATGAATAAAATTCACTTATAACTTACTGATCACATTTTGCTAAATGAAATTGGAAGCCTGTGACGGAATGATGGTGTGCTCTGAGTGTTCTCCCTTTGTTTCTTCACAGAATATATTGGCATAAAACAAATGCAGGAGTGCATACTTTGGTTCCTCAAAGTATCTGAAGATAACAAATAAGATTAAGGATCGGTCAAGATATAATTTTCTTCAATTTAAAACTTTTAATCCGAATAACTATTTAAAGAAAAATACAACAACCTTATTCAACCTGTAGCTAAAGTGATGCTCGAAGTTCTTGGGAAAACAAAGGAAAAAATGTGAAAAAGGAAAAAAGTAAGTGCTCTAACTAAAGTTTGCTTTGTAAGAACCAAAGTTTGTCATTTTAAAACAGCATAAAAAAAACTAACAACTGTTAAAGCAAAAAGCGCAAGTGACCTACAGAGCAATAATATATCAATGCGTGGTTATTTGAGGCTTACTGGTTGTAACGAATCTCATTCATTACATATAGCTCTTAATTACACAATTACTGGTAACTCAATTACCTTCCCTGATGAACAAGTGGCCATTTTTATTCTTTTCAGAGAGAAAAATCAATGAAAACAAGTAATACTAAAATTAATCAACAACAAAAAAGCTGTTAGTTATTTTACTGTGTGAATAATACTCCAAGTTGTGAATAATCTGTATTACTAGTTTGTACAAAAATGATCACTTTTCACATGTGGAAACCAAAGAGTGAAAGCTTTTTAGAGGGTTTAACGGTTGCTAAAACATTTAAGTTCTTAGGCAGTGCACAACATTAAAGAGGCTTAATTTTCTTTATATCATCCATCATGAGAAAAATTCCACACAAACATGTTAAAAACATTTTTTATTGGAGTGGGTGTTTAACATATTGTAAAAAAAAATAAGTTTGACCAAACCTTTTTTTCAGTGCAGGTGTCCCTGTAAAGATTGTTTCTGTTTTTTTTTCAATTTCTTAATTCATATATTTGTATTATGTCCTGTAAAAGAGCATTTATATTCATATTTATTATTTATAAATCATTAAATGCAAGAGTCTTTTAAATACAGTTCTGCTTTTGAAGGGTTTCTGCTTTAATCTTTTTGCAAGTATCAGGAAAATAAAATATTAAGGAAGCAAAAAGGGGGCCAAGCAAACACTACTTTTCAGTGTAGTGTTACTTACACTGAAGAGTAGTGGGAGAATAAACTGAGATTGCTTGTTTGTGCCACCTCAAGTTACAACCTTTAAAAAAAAGAATCTTTTGCAAAAGTGCACTTATTCACCCAAAGCATGAGCAGTGTTGTTTGTTCCCTTTGACATATTTCAAAAGTCGACAGTGCCTCTTCGACAATCCTCATATGACTGGGGCTTCAACAAGAGCTGGCTAAACGCCTGACAAAATCAACAATGTTTGCATTGTTTAGAGTTTCTAGTCCAGACTTCATAGCTTCAAAAACATTTGAAGAGCAGCAACGGTTGTTACAATGAAACCATACTTGTGAAACCTTTTATTTTTTCTTTTGTTTTTTGTTGTTGTGGCAACAAAGAGTGAAAATGTTGAAAATTTATTGGACTAAGCTTTTTTTTGGATTAAACATTACTTACATTACTTAAATTATCTCACTAAATCATGCAAACAATCTTCTTAATCTAGTCCAGTGCTTAAATTGTCTTTTTTTTATCTTCTTTGGCTACATCTAAAACTTTACTTTTAATATAAACCCTTCTAATTTTTGTGGTTCAAAGACCTGGACTCTTTGTGTCCCATTTAACCTGTTTTACACAGTCAAATGTGCAACACACCCTTTTGTGATTCTGCCTTTTGGAATGGATCGGCAACAGCCCTCCAGGGTGATTTCATGAAAATAACATCCTTGCTGTTGTGTCACCAGATGAAAATTTTTTCGTAGAACTCAAACTTTTTTTTTTTTTGCAACCATATCACAAGTTACAGTTTTTCTCTGGCCAGTCCTGTGACTTCTTTTATTTTGCCGAAGACATTAATCACAAACACATGCACTCGTGCAATCTTGCATTCAACTGTCATGCCCGTCTAATCCTCTGATTCTAGTCCTCTGCAGTCTGAGCACCCCTGTTTTCATTGTAGTCATCGGCTGTGACTCATCGCACGTCTGAGCCAAACTGTTTGCGCTGGTTCACACTAGTTGACACACCTAAGGCCAGGAAACACACCCATTCCCACATATCCTTGCATTCAACTGGAGTGAGCCACCACGAAGCGGCAAGCCCAAAGAGTTCTACTTGCCCCATTAGATTCTAATTTGTGCTTGGTGCAAATGTTAATTGAAAACCAAGTATCCTTCAAATGTTTATTTAAAAACTCTAAAAACAATGCAACTTAAGAAGTCACCTCGTTGGTTTTAAAACAGGTTTTCAAGGAAACTGAATAAATCTCTTTTAAGATCCGGAATGCCTGTTTACAGTTTGGTTGTTATGAAACCACAAATATTCATCGGTTATTGAAAAGTCGTTACAAAGTAAAAAGTTAGAACAATAGTTCTGCTGCTTACAGTTTATCTACAAATGGTCTTTTAGAACTGTGAAGACAAAGAACTGCCTGAGTTTGCATGGAGAAGCTCGAACAGGCGTATTAACAAGGCTATGGTTAAAATTTGAAGTTTTACTTAACATTCTGCAAAAGAAACAATTTATTATTAAGATAGCATCCATGATATTTTTTTACCTGAACACCAGAATTTAGACCTTGAGGCTTTTATTCTTTATTTAAAGCGTAATCAAGAGTAAAGAAAAATCATTCTTCACAGGGCGCTTTTACCAATATTCCACTTGGCTTTTCAACTCGACGTGTGCTCACTAAGCACAACCACAAAAACAGTTGTGGAAGAGCTGCACCCTGTTTTTTTGGAATAAAACAAAATCCAAGCGGTTTTGATTCTGATCAGGCTTGTGTAGTGTTGCAATATTAAAATATGTGCACACATGGGTACAGGGATGTGCCACTCCCTGTTCCCTTCACACAAAGCAACACATTCAGTTCCTGTGCTCCTGTTCCCGGTGTTGATTGTTGCTGCACCTCGACGAACGAGTGTCTGATACAAGAACTTAGCTGAAAAAAACATTCTAAAGATGCAAAAAAGTTGTAATAGAAATAGAAAAGCACATGATAGTGACACATAAAGACACGCACAAATATATCTCACATGATGTTTAGTAAATCCGGATGCATGCGAAAGACCACATCAATGATTATTGACCGAAGGCCAGAAAGTAGGTGAAAAGAACTGCTAAAGTGGTCAAAGATCAATTTGTTAATCGAAAAAGACGTGACCATTTGATTAGGGATACTCGGACCAGTGCAGAAGAATGCAGTCAAGGGTAAACAGGAGACAAAAAGATGACACAAATGTAAACAATTCAATAGCTAAATCAACAAGATAAAAAAATGCAAGAAAAAATAGTCATAAAATCTAAATGTTATAGGAATAATGTTTTGTTATATCAAATCAACACATAGTGAAGGTCAGTGCAGAAAATATAAGGACACCTCAGGTCATCTGACATGTCTGCGGGTGAAATGAAAAGCAAGAATTTAACAGTGTTGCATTCTTTAAGCTGCTCCGTTTGATTTCTATCCGACAATTCCATCTGTGATCGAACCACAGGCCTAGTTAAACCCTTAACCCCAGGCTGAATCTGTCTAAGACACCACCCAGCATGACTCACTTTAAACAAGCTATCACACAGTATCTTTTTCTTGTTTTTCCATCACACTGAAGCGCTGTTTGCTAGAACATGTTAAAAAACGGTTAAAACTTGAGATAGGGTTTCACTTTGTTTTGCATTACAGCAAACATGCATGAAGTAAAACGATCTAAAGAATTGTAAAATCACGGTATACGATTATAATTTCTATAGACTTTTGTGTAAACGTCCAATAAAAATGCCATATTTTATTATTAAATGGGTAAATAAAAGCTCTTTCAACAAAAAGAAGGTCATTAAAACTGCCTTAATTGTGTAAAAACTTTCTTGAGTTAATACATGCCTCATATTAATTATAATCTCTAGTATATGATGTTCAGGATGTGACTCACAGCTTTACTTTATTGACATTTAGCCAAAAACTAAAACGACAAGAAATCTTTTTAAGTAGTTTTGCTGAAATAGTGCATAAAACTATTATTTATTTAACGTTTTTAATTGACAAAATACCCACAACTAGTTTGTTAAGACTTTATTCATTTGGACATTAGTTTACTCTGAGTTTATCAAAGTAAAGCTTACTTTTCTTAAGGGCTGATTTTTCATCCATCTACGTGGAGCAGTGGGTGGTCCCACTGTCAGGGACCACTCCCTCATGCTGGTCCCCTCCCTTGTCTCTCCCCTCCCCTCTGTAAGCCAGGAGCCCGACTCAGATCCCTGTGCAAGCACTCTACTCAGCCCAGTGGAGCAACTACACACACAAAAAAAGAGCTTCAGATCAACCCAGAACAGAGGAGGGAGGGCAGGAGGAGGGGAAGAAAACGCCCTGGAAATCTGGTTGACCAAGAAATAGGAAAAGAGTGACAGACTCCTACCAGACTGAAAAGTTGTGGCAGAGTTGAAGAGCTCTTCTTGGGCTGGGGAGAAGCCACGATTTCCAGGATGCTCAAGCTGCTGTAAGGCTACACGGGCGCAAGGATTGCGTACAGGTAAATATGACAAATTGCTTTTAATTTAAGAGAAAGTCATTTTTCATGAAATGGCCAAACAGCTTTTTGCTGTAAAAAAAAAAAAAAGATTTTTGTAAAGTCAAACCAGCTCTTTTATAGAAGTGCTCAAATCTTTCATCTGAAAAGATAACGTGAAAAACGAGTTTGTTGCAAGGTTTATTTATCTTGTACTAATTTTTAGCTTCTATAATTTCTTTAGGCTTTTATAAAGAACTTATTAAAGTTTTGTGTCTAGACAGTTGGTGTGCTTGTATGGGATTCTGTTTTTTTAGGGTGAGCTGTCACTTTGTGTGGACATCATTTCAATACTTATATGAACTTGTGCGCTGCATGAGAAGTGGGTGTGTTCAGACAGCCACATGAATGCTGTGGACCTGACTGAAGTTGCGCACTTCACTTCTGCTGTAACAAAGGTTCTCAAACACACGTGAAACTAGTTAATGCGTGTTTTTGAACAGATTTAAATTACAAAGTTACTTGTAAAAAAATAACCAGCAGTGATTCAAGAGTTGTTCAAACACAATAGTCTGTAATCCAAATAAGCAAAGGAAGCTTTTTTTATCAACAGCATTTTTAAGGTGAATGGCAGAATCAGGAGGAGGATCAAGAAGTTGGGTTGTTTTATTGTGTTATGGATGATGTGTTTTTTATCTGACCAACGCCCTTTGTTAAGACTTGGGAGTTTAAAAAGTGAAGGTACTTCCCTTAGAGAGCCTGCAGCAACAAGTTTGGGTGTGGATCCCTCGGCTTCATTTCCCTCCCCCTTCTTCTTTTTCCTCCCTCTCTTCTTGCTTTGCTGCCTCCTCACGAGGCACACCCTTTACAGCAGGGGAAAGAAACATACGCACTGCAAGCTGTTTCTGTGGACCCTCATGTATACTTTCAAAAGTCCCCACTCAGTATTAATTGCAAGAATGCCAAATAAAAAGTTTTCTTTACCAAATCCAAAAGAGCTCACTTTAAAAGGGCATTCCATGTGAAAACTGGGTTCGGTGAGACAGTACGTTGCTTTTTCATTTGTTTTACATTGTAGAAAGTTGAAGCCAATCGTGGTAGCTTGGCCCTGAGGCTTGCTTTTCTTTTATGACGTACTTTTTTTTACAGTCTTGAACAGAGTGATCTCTCTGTCTCTCTCTTTTACCTTGGGTTTCTTAACCTGGGCTCACTGCCAGGGTGTGTGGGGGCAGAAGATGGGAGAAAGACAGGGAAAAGAGTGAGGGAGCGAGGGGGGGATGGGTGGGACTGGCGTGAGGAGGGGAGTTATGGAATGTGGTGGTTTGGAAAGACAAGCTAATTGAAACCAGGTTTGATGCATTGAACGGGGGAGTTCAGAGTTTTTCGGTTTTAGAGAAATAAAGAAAACTATTCATTTAAAAACGGAAAAGTTGGAAAAGTCGTCTTGACTTTGTTGCATTTTAAGGGTTTTAAGTACCACTTTATGGTTTGTTTGAAGTGAAGTGCGTGTGGTAAGTTGTGGAAAAAGCTTCCAAAAAGATTAGACGTAGTCTTTGCGGACTCAAGTCAGATTTTGCTGAACGCAGTTAGTTGCCTGCGCTGCTCCCTCCTGCCACACCCAAAAATACAAACTGTGTTTTGCTCTGCTCTGCCTTTTCACAATACACACTTAAGCTACTTTTGGAGCCCTGCAGCTGTAAATGCTTAGCACATCTAAAATTGCTCTCGTCAAGGTAATTTATGGGATAGATGATTAAATGAATAGTGTCACAAAGGCGTTAAAGGTATTTATGCCCCAACGTTCATGACATTTCCTATATCTATGGACTAGTCTAGTATTACTGTGGATTGTAGGTTTTTGGAAGGATCTGTACCTTCCACTTCTTGAATTTTTCGTTGATTGCCCTGGGGCAGGTAACAGTTTTTTTCAAACACAAGTTTTTCCAGGTAGAGCAGTACTGAGTTCACTATGTGATGTCTCCAAATCTCATGGTAAGCTTTTTAGCATACTTTGAGTTCTGGAGATTTTTGGATGGTCATAGATAACTGTGGTACTTCACATCACCCTTCAAGCTAGTATCGTTGCCCTTTCCGTCTCTGTGGCAAACAGCAAATTATAAGACTGATGGGAAAGCCGTGACTCATTGCTTGTTGAGAGTTGACTTGTGTGATCCTATTTGTCAACCATCAGAGCAAGCTGCATAATGTGCCTCTGATGATTGACAGCATGGACGAGGGCTGTGGTGTTAACTTAGGCGTGCCAGAATGAAACTCAAGGAAACTGTGCTCTAGCAGACTTCCTCCATCGTTTCCTCGTGAGTTTTGAGTGGGTGGGTGGTTGGAAGGAGGGGATGTGTGGGTTGACAAAAGAGGGCGTGGATGTTCGGAGGTCTGAAAGAAGAGGCGATCACAATAAATTTATAACAAAGTGAGAGAACATTTTGCAAGGACGAGTCCAACCAAAGTATGAAAAGCTAGGGATTGACAGAGATCCACTCAAGATTTTTAATACCGAAAGAGTTATTATAAACATTAATGAAAAACATAAACATTGTAGTAATAATGTATCTGATGAGGGGACTAGGTACATGGAATAATGGTGTGAGAAGGTCTAAACCGATACGTTACTGAAGGTGATGTTTTAATTTTGGTAACCTGCTGCTGATAAATGTATTTATTTAGTGAGATGGGTTATTATATAATTAAACAACATTTTAAGGTAGCAAGAAGACTTTTCAAAGCACCATAATTTACCTCTATAAAGCAAAAAAGAAAAAAAAATCACAGCTGAATCGGTGTAATCCCTATAATTGTGGACCACTTGTGTTACACTAATACTTAAATGTTACATGAAAGCAGCTGTGTGAGGAAGCTGTTGTCAGGTATTATTCTCACCTGGTTTAGCTTCAACTACTAAGAATCAAAATCTAGAGGAGATCCTCTTGTCTAAGATGACCAAACAAAAAAATTGCTGTATTTGTTGTTAGAAAGGTTTGAGTGAACTTGTAACTCTAACTGCGGAAATATAGAGACTTTTATCCTTTTTCATTTTTTTGTCAAATTTTTTTGTTTACAACTCACGTATCTCAATATCCAGGTTTTATTCATATTTTTAATCATTGCAAATAACATAACCTAGAAGTCACTTACGTTTGAAGCTTGTTTAACTAAAAAACATTCAAATCATAATTTTACCCAGTCTTTCCTAGCACCTGAAATAGAAGCCACTTCTTTTAAGTGCTGCTGGCTTTCACTTCTGCTAACAGAGTTTCTGTCATTACTGTTGCATGCCTTGTTTGATTAAAAAAAAAAGAATAGAGATTTGAGAGGTGAAATGATGCCCTTCAAGTTACACCCATGCATGTGCATGCAATTTAAAACCTCACTTCATGTTTAGCAGAGCTTCTGCAGGCAAAAAAGGGTGTGTGTCATTTTTTTCTGATAAGCGAATACATTTTTCAGCAGCTTTTTCAAGCATCTGTTAGACAGAACTTTTCAAAAACAATAAATCTTGTGCAACTGTAATAACTTGCACAATCTACCTGGCTCTCAATGTTTGCCCTGTAATGTTGCCCCATGCAAGGAATGTATGTAACCAAAACTATGTGGAGTGGGGGCCCAGAATGTCAGGCAGTGGAGCCAGGAATGCAAATGTGGAAATACGTGCAGCTTTGTTTGATTTTATTTATCTTGCACATGATATTCAAGTATGGTACTCCTAGAGATCTCCTGAACTTAAGTGAGCAAAGAAAAATTACTACTGTCCAAAAACAGTCTTAGATACATTTGGAATGTCTTAATATTATTATCTAACTCAATCAATGACCCTTTATTCTACAGCTCTTTGAATTTGTTAAATTTTTGTTGATGCGGTAAACATAAAAAAACACAATAAAACTATAATAATAATTAAAAAAAACAATTTGAGTGAAACCTTTCCAAAAAAGTCTCCTAAGGTTTGGTAAGGACCACATTATAGGATTTTTATGCAACGTATCATGCCATCGTTTGAGGCTCAAACTCCCCTTTACTTTTATATGGGATAATGGGGACTTTTTATCTCCTTTCCTGGGTGTATCTAGTTATGTAATTTGAAAACCTAAATCCTCTTTCTTCAAAATTTCAACCAAACACGCCAGTGCCTGTTTGGATTGAATTTATAATCTTGCTTATTTTGTATAGTTTTGAAGCAGGAGGTTGGCAACAGCCCACTTTTCACTTCAGGAGAAATATTTTTGTTGTGAGTCATTTCAGATAAAATGTTATTACTGTGCTAACATTGCACACATTATTTCATAGGTTTCTGTCAGTTTGTGATGCAGTTCCTTAAAAGGGAGTTAAAGTGCTTCCAGAGCAACTCTTGGTCTTGTTTGTGTTCTCGTAAAACCAAGAGTATTTTTCCTTCGCCTTACATTTGTTGCCTGACTCTTGCCAAAGTCACAATGGTTTAATCAGCAGCAGGCTAAGTTGGCGTCAGTGGGCAGGCTCTGGTCTTATGCAGGACTTGCGGTTTGGTTCGAGACTATGTGGACACAGAAAAGAGCCGTTTATTTTGACGCTCATTCCTCCTGCATGCGTCAGCCATGAAAGGCCTATCTGCGTTTTTGAGGGAGGACTGAGGCCTGCTGTATCTCTTTTTTCTGTTTGTTGTCCTCGCTGTGTGAAGCTGCAAAGCGGTGAGGAGAACAGCACATCTATTCTATTTTGACAAGACAGAGTCCACTCCTCCCGCCCACTGAGCATTGCTGCACTGAGGCCTTCTTATTTGCTCATAATCAAATCTTATAACTCACCAGCACAACTGTGCTTGGTGTGCTTTAGTGGTGAGATTTAATCATTGTCACACTGCTCCTCTTTGCTCTGCACCAAATTGATTGGATTTGGCAATCAACTTGGTGGACCAACTTCAGCCCCTTTGACAGTACAGTGCTTCAGTTCATTGTGGCCTATTTGCGTGCAAAGCTTGACATCTAAAAAGTCAAAATATATACTCGCCCTGTGATGGGATGCAACAAAAAACAGTAAATTCTGTTTGTTGTATCAACCACAAGCACTGGCGATGGTAATGCTAATCCCACAGACCACAGCAACACAGACAGTGAAATCACTTTATCCTTCTCAGTTTGGGTGTGTTTCAGGTTTTTATAAAATGTCTTAATGCGATGTCCTTGCGTTTTGAGGAGAACCTGGTGGTTTAGGGGCGTGGTTGTTAGAGTGCAGGATGTGAGTTTGAGAGAGTGTGCGTGTGGGGTGGGGTATAGAGGTGGGGTGCAGGGTATGTGAAACAGAATCAATCTGAAGTTAGTGGGAGACAGAAAGAGGACATTTCTTTGGAGTTAGTCACTATGGGGAGAGGCTGGGCTCCCTTCCAGCTGGCCTGACAGCTCTATCAAGGAATGTGTTTGACTGGAGGCCTGGGTGGGGTAGTTCAGAGGGCTGCTTCCCCTTTCAGCAAGGCACTGGGGTAAAACAACGTGGTCTGTGCAGAGGGGACACACGCAGTCATTCCGTGTCTGCAGTGTTTTAATTTTTTTTTAGCCCTCTAACTCACCACACATCCTTTGTCAAATGGCTATTAGTGCACTCGTGTGTATTTTATGACATTTTCAAACAATTTAACCTATGATTCTATTGAAGAAAACAAAAAAGTAAGCTTCATGCTCTCTTGCATCTGGAAATGCCATTTAAATACTTCATGGCATTTTATGTTGTTTAATTTTCAGCCCCACTGTTCAAAGCACATTTTAACTCACCTAACGCTTCAAGCTTGTTGCTCTTACCTTTAAATAAAGAGGAGTCAGCTGGTACCTAAATGCCTCATGGCATTGTAGTCTCATCAGTACGTGCACTTCTTTGTAACAAAAGTATGTGTTGAAGAGTGTACACAGCTGCTCCGTTTCAAGCCTCTCAACACAAATATAATGACAGCCATGTTCGAGCTGCTTTTTATCTAAGCTAAATTAATGCGACACCACGGTCCAATCAGCAACAGCTGGTTGTTAATAAAAATATTGACAATTTGCTTTTCATGGTTCTTCATTTGTCTGAGTTTGACTGTTTATCAGTAGTTTCTATCCTGCAGATACTGTTATTGCTTCTAAAGTAATGAACACCTTGGCTTTTTAAATAGAGGGTTTTGTGCAAGAGGAAGTTAATGATACGGTTGGAAAGGCTGTCTCATAAGAATTTTTTTTGCAGGACTTGTTTCCACCGGTAGATGCCTGTCTGCACACACATTAGTTCTGGCTCCGTTTGTGCTGTTACTGACAAACAGAGTGCTTTGTTTCACGATGTGCCGCTCCGTTGACACAGTAATCCTTCTAAGACTCATAAGGAGTTGAGCCTATAAAACCAAGTTAAAATGAGAATACTTTGGCACACAGACAATGTTTTACAACCCAAATGATTAATGCATTTGCAACAACAAAATGTTATACTTATTTTGGACTTCTGCGACCACCCTTTACTGGTTTTGGATTTCTTGTTCAAATGAATGCAGGTCTTGAGAATTTGTGTACATATGCTAGAATGTGATGCTTTTGCATCTGGCTTTGTTTTTCTTAAGCTTCTTTATTTTAATATCCGATCCCATTTACCTACTGAGAATGTGTCTATCCATCGTCTGCAGAAGAACACCATAGTAGTTTCTAGATTTATTTACTTTGAGGGAGTTTTGCTTAACGCACTGACCTGTATCAACACTGCTACTGGTAGTTGGTTAATTATCACAGCCTTTGAAGGTTGGGAGAGGTGCTTATGTAAATCTATGCTCAAACGGTTTAATAAAATGTATACTTGACTTTGTGAGAAAAAAATGCGGACACACCTTACAAATATAAAAAAAATTCTTAAGGGATGACTCATTTGTGAGAAATGTTCTTGGTTGTTTTAAGATTTAGCAAGACTGTGGCTTAAACATCGTCACAGAGTTTCCCTTTAAACATTTTCAGGAAAAACATCATTAGTTATGAAAAACTAACTCAAATCCTGTTTTTATTTTTTTCCTCAACAGAGAAAACCAAGAAGAAAAGCAAAAATTGAAGCCCTTGGCTTTGCTTGAGCAATCCAAGGTAGGTGTCACTTTTTGGTTCCATAAATACAAAAATGTTAGAGGTAAAAAATTAGTGAGGAATATTATAGTTGATGCACATCACCCCAAATCTGGAAAAGCATTTACCAATCATATCATATAAAACAGCACAACGCTGCTACCCCTGTATTTTCTGGATGGTTATACCTTTATCTTTTTGCTGCGAACTGCCTTAATTACAAGAACCTGGCACTTAGTGGTTTTCCCCCCTGTGGCTCTTTTACAGCACTTCTCTTCTCACCCCTAAAGACCACCTGTTACTCTCAAAACCCTCTTATGAAACAACCTTGCCAAAGGCCTCACAGACTCACAATGTTCTTCAGTATTTGCTGTCAGCAGCTGTGGGTTATTTATGTATTTTGGCGCAAGAAAAAAAGACAAGTACAAATTGCATTATAAAACTGTGCACAGCTTCTTTATGTCAATGACAAGTCTTGGCGACCCAGAAATTGTTCTGCGGTCGCTCCCTAGTAGCAAAAGCTTTTGTCAAGCCTTCTGTCCCCACGCCTTCTATTCCCAACAGGCCATAATAAAATATGACAGACATACGAGCTGATCTGTGCACTTTCCCTTCTATGTTCTACAACCCTTCACTGCTTTCCTTTAAATCTTTAAGTAAAGGTCAAATTATCTCGTTAGTTTTGTCTAAATGTGCTTCTCAAGGGTTTCTGTAGTCAAGGTCACAGATGCCGTGAGCTCTGTGGTAATGGTTACCTTCAGTTCTTTGAGAAATAACAGCAAAGGACTAGAGGCCTACATTAATGTCATATTTATTTGTTTACTATGAGTCACAAAATGCAAAATTGTCTTATGACTCTAAGAACAAAAGGATATTTATTTGGCTCCTGTTTATACAGAACAGTTCATATGAGGTCATATATTTCTAGACAGAGTAAATTATTCATTGCTGTTGTTCCTGTTTTTCCAAGAAGAATTTAAACTTTATATTAGTAAATATACTAAGGTGGTCAACAAAAATAGACCTTCATGTAAAGTTAATTTTTTTTACCACAACATTTTACTTTTTGTTATATTTTATTCGTTTTTCCATCACTGTTAACCCGCAGGCCAATTTTTTACATAGTTTCATATTCATTCCATTCAATTTCCTCTTTTTTTCATGGTGTTTTTTGGCCTTCTCCTCTTTTCTGTTCTGCCAATCCAAACTACATAGGAGAACAGAATCAAGATGGACTTTTAACTTTAGATATTTGATTCATTAATGCCATTTACTGTTCAGCAGTTGGAGATAAGTAAGGTATAAAATATTAGAGCCTGATTTAAAAAAAACAAACAAAAAAACTTGTGTCATGCTCTGATGACTCACAATGACAAACACAACAACGATACAAGAAATGAGGAAGGAAAAACAAAAAAAGAAAATTAGGGTGTAAATGTTTGCACCAGCGGACACCATATCCATCTATTATCTTTTGTAGTGTCCCCAGCACTTGATATTTGATACAGAAAGTTTACAAAAAGTTATTTTGAACACTGTGTACAAGTTATTTAGAGAATGGAATCATGCTTCAAGGCATTGCAGGCATTCTCCAGTATTCCCAATTAAACAAAAGCAGTCTATTTATTGACTTGTGTTAATTTGTGTCCTGCCTGTTATGCGCCCCTAGTCTAAATCCAACAACCGAATTTATGTGTGAATTTATATGAATTTGTTTTTGCTTTCTATGAACCACACAATAAAATTATTGCTCTGCCAAAAAAAGGCAAAAATATGACAGCATTTGTGTGTTTTACTTGAAATCTATTTGAAGTAATTCATATTTTTAGAATCCTGTCTATTGGAAAACTTAAAAAATATTTAAAATTTGCATTTTTGTTTTGCTAATGTTTTGAGAAATAACACTTTATTCAGGCTTATAATAATACAATTTTGTCATACAGAAAAAGGTGAAACTAATGTACTGTAATTTGGATGCAACAGAACTAAAAACTTTTTTAATAGAAAACTTTTTGGTAATTTCACAATATATATATATATATATTAAAAATATTTAAGGGGTATTTTTGAATTTACATCACATTTGTATTTAAGGCTCTGGAATGACTCTTCAGTTTACAGTTATACCCCTAATTGAACATGCATCCCATCACCACTGCCCTTTAAAAAGTCTTCTGCCATTGCTAAACCACTGGTGGTGAGACCTTACAATGTTTCTTTATTTAAGGGCATTTTTTAGAATTCTAATACAAAATGTGGCAAAGATAAAGATAATTTA
>NC_050521.1:12892275-12929246 GCF_002922805.2 Oryzias melastigma | reverse complement strand
TATATATATATATATATATATATATATATATATATATATATATATATATATATATATAAAAATATTTAAGGGGTATTTTTGAATTTACATCACATTTATATTTAAGGCTCTGGAATGACTCTTCAGTTTACAGTTATACTTCTAATTGAACATGCATCCCATCACCACTGCCCTTTAAAAAGTCTTCTGCCATTGCTAAACCACGGGTGGTGAGACCTTACAATGTTTCTTTATTTAAGGGCATTTTTTAGAATTCTAATACAAAATGTGGCAAAGATAAAGATAATTTAAGGTCAAAGCTTTGAGGGAAAAGTGTTGTGCTGTTTTGAAAAGTTTTACCCCCCTCTAGTGTTCAACTTTGGGTAAAAAAACCTGGAAGGTAACTAATTAGAGAAATGGGGGCAAAAATCTGAAAATAAGAGCACGTTAACAATAACTAAATGAAAAACCTAATTTATGAATTTTGTTCCCTTCTTTTTGTGTTTCTTTCAACAGGATACAATATAGGCTTTTCAACTACTGCAAAGCTGCAATAAAGGAAAAAAAAAATCAAGGTATTTTCTTTATGCAGTATATGTGCGTGTTCAACAAAAAATCTTAAATTCTGTTGTACTTCTCCTACTTAAACCCATTGTCTGTGATTGTACCTACAGATGGCTGATGAAGACATGACCAGGGAGGTGCTCTTCCCTGACTGGGAGAGTCCAGACAAAACCGGCTTGACCATTGAACATGCAAGTACAGGAGAAATGTTTGTCAAGGAGGTGAAAGGGGAGTCTCCTGCAGCAAGATCAGGAAAAGTATATGAAGGTAATAATGAATTCTTTCTGTAACACATTATTTTTTTGTCTTTTCTCAAAAATAATGTAAGATACAGACAAATGTATTTACACACTGATATTACACACAGACGGATACATATCAAGTTTTGTATCAACAATTTTGTATCCGTTATATATAAATTATGATATCCCAAGCTAAATATCTCAGATTTATTTAAAGAAGTTTAATATTAGTGACACATTGTGTCACACTCAACTCAATAAGACAATTTAAAATGTGTGCAGTTTCCCAGGGTTTTAAAATAGTCTGTCAGTTTGGATCAGCAAGAAACACAAAGACTGAGATTTTGGTAGTTTTCTGAAATGATTATTGATACCCTTCACATAAAATGAAGGAACAAAAGGTATTTTCTAAAAAAAAAAAAAAAATTACCTACCCGTTCACAGAGTGATAATTCCAAACATATCTTAGCAGACTTAAACAAAAGCAAAACCAGTTACAGAAACAGCCAGAGAGACACCCACAGCCTTGAAAGGCTTTTGGAATTAAACCCCCGTCAAAAAATGAACATGGAGTAGATAGATGGTCACGTTAGTGCTTTGAAATCCAGCACCATAAAAGCTTTCTTTCTTAAAATAAAATAGTTGCATACATTTTGTTAATTTGATGTTCTATTGGATGTTCAAAAATAAATGTTAACATGTTTCCCCCCGAAAAAGAACAAAAATCTAGAACTTATAATCAAATGCTGAAGGAGTAAACAAGTGAGTAGAGAAATGTTCATGAGATGTTCATTCATGAGAAATGTGTCAACTGATTGGATTTTCCCCAAAACATCAACGAACCAAATGGCTCAGTGAGGTGTACAACTGTGTTAAACCAAAAAGCACTAAAACAACAAAGCGAAAAAAGTTTACGATTTTTTCATCTTTCCAGAGATTATACAAACTCCTAACTGTTGTTTTGGTGCTTTTATTTAAGAAATAATGTTAAACTCATTTTGAATTTGTCTGAAATGCCATTTATACTCAAGCTTGTCTTCAGTTGGTACAGACAACTAAACATCAGAGAATATAAGATATAGTTTTGTTTTTTTTTTGGCATGTTTAAAGCCACCTGCTAAATAGCCTGATAAGTTTCACTCAGAGACATATATTATCACTGGACGAAGCAGGGTGGGACATTAGTGTCGTCCACTACAGAAAATAGGTGTGTTTAAGATCACCCAGTGCCAAGCCTGCATCGTTGGAGAGACCAGGCGGCTGCAGGCGGGGAAATGCGCCTGAGAAGAAGGCAAATGGCGAGACTGCATGAGAACAGAGAGTTACAAAATACACAGATTTCCTTCATTTAGCTCCAATTATTACTGATCAGCGTCATGTCAAACTAAGAGAACTGCAAGGACACATTTTCCCACAATACATTGTTCTTTAGTCATCAAGGCGGCTTGCGACCTATTTTCTGGCTGCGCTGGCGTAGGTAGGCACCTTGAACCCGGGCTTTTTCTGCGGTACTTCATGACAGCGTGCATGTGACGTCGGTGCAAGAAACTAACCAGCATACACCACGCTGCAGGCGATCTGTGCAGCGCTGCGTCCGCCTTTGTCATCTCAAACATACTTATTGTCGTCTGGCTCAAAATAGTGGCACCCGTATTGTGTTAGATTTGGCCTCATTTCGCGAGAGCCAGAGGTAAAACAATATGCGTTGTAAAACAATACTGTGCTGGCTGCAAGCCGCCTTGATGACTACAAAACAATGTATTGTGGGAAATTGTGTCTTGTCAGTTCTTGAAGTTCTGTGTATTTTGTAACTCTTTCTGGAAAGTAGTGAATCCCTGATGAAAAAATGAACAAAATTTCAAATAATCTGTGGTCATGTGTGTTATTGTTGCCTTTAAAAATGAACTTTAATGTCTATTTTATTTATTTATTTGGGACAGTGCACATGAAATTCATCCAGCGGCCATTTTTTATCTGTAGTCCACTGACAGGTGTTAAAAATAATATAAATTACATAACAGCACAGATCATACTAAGGAGGAGTGGCATATTAAAATTCAACTGAAAGTTAAGGACATCCCCCAGCTCTCTGTTCTCGTGCAGTGTAGCCGTTTGCCTTCATCTCAGGTGCCTGTCCCTGCCTGCAGCCGCCTGGTCTCGCCAACGATGCAGGCAAGGCGCTGGGTGATCTCAAACACACCTAGTGATTGTTCCAGGTCGGACCGAGTCAAGTTTTTATGGCAACTACAGTCGCCAGTCATGAGTAAGCTTGTTCGAAGAGACACTCCTTCTGCTGAAAGCGGGCTTGGGAGAAGCTGTTAATCAAATATTCGAGGCAGGGCCTGGGGCATCACATGCTGTTACTGAGGCACCTGATTGGCCATATAATTGATTGATTGGTTTTTAACTTGAATAACTTACAATAAAGAATAAATAAAATAAAATGAATTAGCAAGAAGATATTAAGAAAAACATATCACAGCTAGAGTGGTTATTATGACTATTAGAGTGGCCGTGTACTAAATGTATCTTTCTCAAAAGAAGTCAATGGGATTTAAGCTTCTTGGAGCTTGCAGGTACTTCCAATTTGAAACACAAGGGGGGGGGGGGTAGTCAGGCTGTCCAGTGATTCTACAGTCTATGGTTTCATTAGAAAAAGTTCAGTGACATGAAAAATTTTCTTTTCAGTTGGGAAGAAAGATTTCTGAGCAAAAAGTGAAGGGATCTTAACTCACCTCACTTAAATTAAAGTGACATATATACTTTTAAACTACCTGAAAGTATTACACTGGGCTTATAACATGTTTTAAAGACCCAAAGCCATTGGCACTGAACATATATTTAGACCTATACCCTCTTTTAACAGTCTTGAAATCTCAATGCTTTAAATTAAAGCATAAATATACACATGATATGAATGTAAAATATAGTATTTGTGACAATCTTGTTTGTTTCTGCCTGTTTCACATTTCTTAGGTGACCAAATTGTAGGTGCCACCATCTACTTTGATAAAATGAAACCAGAAGACACAGCAGAGGTAATGAAAGTGCTGGCTCGACACAAGGTTGGACTGAAACTGCAAAATAAAGCAGACAAATCACCATGGAACTCACCCTTGAGCACCCCATGTCGTTCACCAATTGGAACACTTACATGGGAAGGGAGGACAAGCTTTGGAGGTTCTAGTCCAGATATAGTTCTTGTAAGTAAACAAACATAGTTTGATAGTTCAAGTCATAGTTCGATGGCTGCAGAATTGAGACAAGTTAGAATCATATCTATATGTTTCATGTTGTGTTTTATAATTAACAGAGTGGAGATGATGAGGACTACAGGAGAATATACACAAAAAAGATTAAACCAAGGCTGAAGTCTGAAGACCTTGCAGAAGGAGTTGACGTCCGCACAGAACGACATAGCAGCACAAGTAACGATGGGAGTACAATTACCACCATTACTCGTCGTATCACTACTTACATGGTAGATTTACCAGGTGATAGTGAGAAACTCGAACTTTCAAGCCCAGAGCAGAAAGGGCTACGACTTGAGTCTGGAGATTCCTCCCCAGCTATCACAATCTTTCGTGGCAACCTCTCAGGTAAAGTAGGAGCAGAAGAGGGAGTATTTGATTCAAGTGACTTGAGTTACACTGGTCCACAAGGTCTGACTGCAGAAAAGCAATGGTGTGCAGGGAAAGTTGAAACACGAACCATTATAAGAGAGGGAAAAGAGAAATGTTCAGATCTCCAATATAAAGGATCTGCATTTAGAGTTACTGACAGTGAAGGGGCTGAAATCTTAAAAGAGAGTGCAGAACAAGAGGGTGAAAGCATTTTGACTTCAAAAACAAGCACAGCACTATCAGACAGTACAAAGACTGCTGATAGTCGTGTGACAATAGGAGGGTCAGAAGCAGCAAAAATAACCTCAGCTGACAAAAACGGAGAATCAGGTAATTGGCCCGTACCAGAAAAAGACATGCAGATTGGGATCTCAGTTAAAGGAAAAACAAATATGGGAGGTTTTAAAGCCAATTTTGATGATAAAACAAAAGTAAGCACATCTGAAAATGTTATCAGTCACCTAGAGAAAAAGGGAGCAGGCTTAACTGATAGTGGTTCATCTGGAGATAGCACTGAAGTCAGATTGCCAATCACCTTTGGTAATGTTATTAATGTTCCAAATACAGACACTGACATCCCTAGATTTAAAATTCCATCATTTGGCTCAAATTGCCAAAAAGTAGAAGAAAAAGAAGCCCATGTTAAAATTCCTACAGAAAACATTAATGTAAAAAAAGCAGAAGTTGACATAAATAAACCTGATTTTGAAAGAGACATTGAAAACACACACAAAAAAGGAAATGACTTCAACATACCAATTGGTTCAGGAAAACCAACACAGGCAAAAGTTGATAAGGATTTAGATGTCATAGTCTCAAAAGGTAAAGAAGATGTTAATACATCTACTAAAGACAGAGAAGTAACAAATAAACAAACCAAAGAACCGAAAGACAGTTTTAATATTCCTAAGTTTAAAATCCAATCATTTAGCAAAAAATTCCCAGGTGATGACAAACTAAATGTTGAAGTGTCCCTTCAAGAAGAAAACATAAACAGAGCAGCACAGAACATTGAAAGTATTGGGGGAGGTGTTTATGTTGAAACACCAGAAAACAAGATTCCAAACATAGACTACAATACAAAAGGCAAAATGTTCAAAAAGGGAGAAAATACGATGTCCACAAAACGATTATCCTCTGAAATGACAGAGGGAGACATAAAAGCCCCAGTCCTTGATATCAAAGCTCCTGAAGAAGTTTTTCAAGGGACAAAGATTGGCGTTCAAATAACTAATGTAAAAAAGCACACAGTCGAAAACAAAGATCCAAACCTTAAAAAGCCGGACGTTGACATTAAACTGAAAAGTCCAAAAGTTGAAGGGGATTTAGATATTAAAACTCCAAAGACTGAAGGAGACATAACAGCACCTGATGTGGACATTAGTGGAGTTGAGGTGGACATTGAAGGCCTAAAAGGTGGTTTGAAAATGCCAAAATTCAAAATGCCCACTTTTGGCAGTAAAGGTCACACCTTGGAAGGCCCAGATGTTGATGTTAATCTGCCCTCTACAGACATTGAAGTAAAAGCACCAGATGTTGACATCAATGCACCAGACGTTGACATTAAAGGTCCAGATGGAAAATTCAAAGGACCTAAGTTTAACATGCCAAAAATGCCAGGACTAAATGTCTCCATGCCAGATGTGGATTTCAACTTGAAAGGTCCAAAGCTCAAAGGAGACATAGATGCATCCTTGCCAAAGATTGAGGGAGAGATCAAAACCCCTGACCTTGATGTCAAAGGTCCAGAAGTGGACATTGACGTGACAAAGCCTGGATTTGAAATGCCGAAAGTAAAAATGCCATCACTTAACATCAGAGGGCCAAAAATGGAAAAGCCAGACGTTGACATTAAATTAAAGGGTCAAAATCTTAGCGGAGATTTGGATGTTAAAGCTCCAAAGATTGAAGGAGACATAACAGCACCTGATGTGGACATTGATGGGGCTGAGCTGGACATTGAAGGGCTAAAGGGAGATTTTAAAAGGCCAAAGTTCAAAATGCCCACTTTTGGCAGTAAAGGTCACAAATTGGAAGGCCCAGATGTTGAAGTTAACCTGCCCTCTACAGACATTGAAGTAAAAGCACCAGATGTTGACATCAATGTGCCAGACGTTGACATTAAAGGTGCTGATGGAAAATTCAAAGGACCTAAGTTTAACATGCCAACAATGCCAGGACTAAATGTCTCCATGCCAGATGTGGATTTCAACTTGAAAGGTCCAAAGCTCAAAGGAGACATAGATGCATCCTTGCCAAAGATTGAGGGAGAGGTCAAAACCCCAGACCTTGATGTCAAAGGTCCAGAAGTGGACATTGACGTGACAAAGCCTGGATTTGAAATGCCTAAAGTAAAAATGCCATCACTTAACATCAAAGGGCCAAAAATGGAAAAGCCAGACGTTGACATTAAACTAAAAGGTCCAAAACTTGGAGGAGATTTGGATGTTAAAGCTCCAAAGATCAAAGGAGACATAACAGCACCTGATGTGGACATTGGCGGGGCTGAGCTGGACATTGAAGGGCCAAAGGGAGGTTTTAAAATGCCAAAATTCAAAATGCCCACTTTTGGCAGTAAAGGTCACAAATTGGAAGGCCCAGATGTTGATGTTAACCTGCCCTCTACAGACATTGAAGTAAAAGCACCAGATGTTGACATCAATGCGCCAGACGTTGACATTAAAGGTCCAGATGCAAAATTCAAAGGACCTAAATTTAACATGCCAAAAATGCCAGGACTAAATGTCTCCATGCCAGATGTGGATTTCAACTTGAAAGGTCCAAAGCTCAAAGGAGACATAGATGCATCCTTGCCAAAGATTGAGGGAGAGGTCAAAACCCCAGACCTTGATGTCAAAGGTCCAGAAGTGGACATTGACGTGACAAAGCCTGGATTTGAAATGCCTAAAGTAAAAATGCCATCACTTAACATCAAAGGGCCAAAAATGGAAAAGCCAGACGTTGACATTAAACTAAAAGGTCCAAAACTTGGAGGAGATTTGGATGTTAAAGCTCCAAAGATCAAAGGAGACATAACAGCACCTGATGTGGACATTGGCGGGGCTGAGCTGGACATTGAAGGGCCAAAGGGAGGTTTTAAAATGCCAAAATTCAAAATGCCCACTTTTGGCAGTAAAGGTCACAAATTGGAAGGCCCAGATGTTGATGTTAACCTGCCCTCTACAGACATTGAAGTAAAAGCACCAGATGTTGACATCAATGCGCCAGACGTTGACATTAAAGGTCCAGATGCAAAATTCAAAGGACCTAAATTTAACATGCCAAAAATGCCAGGACTAAATGTCTCCATGCCAGATGTGGATTTCAACTTGAAAGGTCCAAAGCTCAAAGGAGACATAGATGCATCCTTGCCAAAGATTGAGGGAGAGGTCAAAACCCCAGACCTTGATGTCAAAGGTCCAGAAGTGGACATTGACGTGACAAAGCCTGGATTTGAAATGCCTAAAGTAAAAATGCCATCACTTAACATCAAAGGGCCAAAAATGGAAAAGCCAGACGTTGACATTAAACTAAAAGGTCCAAAACTTGGAGGAGATTTGGATGTTAAAGCTCCAAAGATCAAAGGAGACATAACAGCACCTGATGTGGACATTGGCGGGGCTGAGCTGGACATTGAAGGGCCAAAGGGAGGTTTTAAAATGCCAAAATTCAAAATGCCCACTTTTGGCAGTAAAGGTCACAAATTGGAAGGCCCAGATGTTGATGTTAACCTGCCCTCTACAGACATTGAAGTAAAAGCACCAGATGTTGACATCAATGCGCCAGACGTTGACATTAAAGGTCCAGATGCAAAATTCAAAGGACCTAAATTTAACATGCCAAAAATGCCAGGACTAAATGTCTCCATGCCAGATGTGGATTTCAACTTGAAAGGTCCAAAGCTCAAAGGAGACATAGATGCATCCTTGCCAAAGATTGAGGGAGAGGTCAAAACCCCAGACCTTGATGTCAAAGGTCCAGAAGTGGACATTGACGTGACAAAGCCTGGATTTGAAATGCCTAAAGTAAAAATGCCATCACTTAACATCAAAGGGCCAAAAATGGAAAAGCCAGACGTTGACATTAAACTAAAAGGTCCAAAACTTGGAGGAGATTTGGATGTTAAAGCTCCAAAGATCAAAGGAGACATAACAGCACCTGATGTGGACATTGGCGGGGCTGAGCTGGACATTGAAGGGCCAAAGGGAGGTTTTAAAATGCCAAAATTCAAAATGCCCACTTTTGGCAGTAAAGGTCACAAATTGGAAGGCCCAGATGTTGATGTTAACCTGCCCTCTACAGACATTGAAGTAAAAGCACCAGATGTTGACATCAATGCGCCAGACGTTGACATTAAAGGTCCAGATGCAAAATTCAAAGGACCTAAATTTAACATGCCAAAAATGCCAGGACTAAATGTCTCCATGCCAGATGTGGATTTCAACTTGAAAGGTCCAAAGCTCAAAGGAGACATAGATGCATCCTTGCCAAAGATTGAGGGAGAGGTCAAAACCCCAGACCTTGATGTCAAAGGTCCAGAAGTGGACATTGACGTGACAAAGCCTGGATTTGAAATGCCTAAAGTAAAAATGCCATCACTTAACATCAAAGGGCCAAAAATGGAAAAGCCAGACGTTGACATTAAACTAAAAGGTCCAAAACTTGGAGGAGATTTGGATGTTAAAGCTCCAAAGATCAAAGGAGACATAACAGCACCTGATGTGGACATTGGCGGGGCTGAGCTGGACATTGAAGGGCCAAAGGGAGGTTTTAAAATGCCAAAATTCAAAATGCCCACTTTTGGCAGTAAAGGTCACAAATTGGAAGGCCCAGATGTTGATGTTAACCTGCCCTCTACAGACATTGAAGTAAAAGCACCAGATGTTGACATCAATGCGCCAGACGTTGACATTAAAGGTCCAGATGCAAAATTCAAAGGACCTAAATTTAACATGCCAAAAATGCCAGGACTAAATGTCTCCATGCCAGATGTGGATTTCAACTTGAAAGGTCCAAAGCTCAAAGGAGACATAGATGCATCCTTGCCAAAGATTGAGGGAGAGGTCAAAACCCCAGACCTTGATGTCAAAGGTCCAGAAGTGGACATTGACGTGACAAAGCCTGGATTTGAAATGCCTAAAGTAAAAATGCCATCACTTAACATCAAAGGGCCAAAAATGGAAAAGCCAGACGTTGACATTAAACTAAAAGGTCCAAAACTTGGAGGAGATTTGGATGTTAAAGCTCCAAAGATCAAAGGAGACATAACAGCACCTGATGTGGACATTGGCGGGGCTGAGCTGGACATTGAAGGGCCAAAGGGAGGTTTTAAAATGCCAAAATTCAAAATGCCCACTTTTGGCAGTAAAGGTCACAAATTGGAAGGCCCAGATGTTGATGTTAACCTGCCCTCTACAGACATTGAAGTAAAAGCACCAGATGTTGACATCAATGCGCCAGACGTTGACATTAAAGGTCCAGATGCAAAATTCAAAGGACCTAAATTTAACATGCCAAAAATGCCAGGACTAAATGTCTCCATGCCAGATGTGGATTTCAACTTGAAAGGTCCAAAGCTCAAAGGAGACATAGATGCATCCTTGCCAAAGATTGAGGGAGAGGTCAAAACCCCAGACCTTGATGTCAAAGGTCCAGAAGTGGACATTGACGTGACAAAGCCTGGATTTGAAATGCCTAAAGTAAAAATGCCATCACTTAACATCAAAGGGCCAAAAATGGAAAAGCCAGACGTTGACATTAAACTAAAAGGTCCAAAACTTGGAGGAGATTTGGATGTTAAAGCTCCAAAGATCAAAGGAGACATAACAGCACCTGATGTGGACATTGGCGGGGCTGAGCTGGACATTGAAGGGCCAAAGGGAGGTTTTAAAATGCCAAAATTCAAAATGCCCACTTTTGGCAGTAAAGGTCACAAATTGGAAGGCCCAGATGTTGATGTTAACCTGCCCTCTACAGACATTGAAGTAAAAGCACCAGATGTTGACATCAATGCGCCAGACGTTGACATTAAAGGTCCAGATGCAAAATTCAAAGGACCTAAATTTAACATGCCAAAAATGCCAGGACTAAATGTCTCCATGCCAGATGTGGATTTCAACTTGAAAGGTCCAAAGCTCAAAGGAGACATAGATGCATCCTTGCCAAAGATTGAGGGAGAGGTCAAAACCCCAGACCTTGATGTCAAAGGTCCAGAAGTGGACATTGACGTGACAAAGCCTGGATTTGAAATGCCTAAAGTAAAAATGCCATCACTTAACATCAAAGGGCCAAAAATGGAAAAGCCAGACGTTGACATTAAACTAAAAGGTCCAAAACTTGGAGGAGATTTGGATGTTAAAGCTCCAAAGATCAAAGGAGACATAACAGCACCTGATGTGGACATTGGCGGAGCTGAGCTGGACATTGAAGGGCCAAAGGGAGGTTTTAAAATGCCAAAATTCAAAATGCCCACTTTTGGCAGTAAAGGTCCCACCTTGGAAGGCCTAGATGTTGATGTTAATCTGCCCTCTACAGACATTGAAGTAAAAGCACCAGATGTTGACATCAATGCACCAGACGTTGACATCAAAGGTCCAGATGCAAAATTCAAAGGACCTAAGTTTAACATGCCAAAAATGGCAGGACTAAATGTCTCCATGCCAGATGTGGATTTCAACTTGAAAGGTCCAAAGCTCAAAGGAGACATAGATGCATCCTTGCCAAAGATTGAGGGAGAGGTCAAAACCCCAGACCTTGATGTCAAAGGTCCAGAAGTGGACATTGACGTGACAAAGCCTGGATTTGAAATGCCGAAAGTAAAAATGCCATCACTTAACATCAAAGGGTCAAAAAGGGAAAAGTCCGACGTTGATATTAAACTAAAAGGTCCAAAACTTGGCGGAGATTTGGATGTTAAAGCCCCAAAAATTAAAGGAGAAGTAAAAACTACTGATTTAAAAAGTGGTGGAGCTGAGTTTGATATTGAAGGTCCAAAAAGAGGTTTTAAAATGCCAAAATTCAAAATGCCCAGTTTTGGCAGCAAAAGTCACAGATTGGAAAAGTCAACTACTGGTGTTAACCTGCCCTCTACAGACATTGAAGTGAAATCACCAGATGTTGACATCACTCCTCCAGACATTGACATTAAAGGTCCAGATGCAAAATTCAAAGGACCTAAATTTAACATGCCAAAAATGTCAGGACTAAATGTCTCCATGCCAGATGTGGATTTCAACTTGAAAGGTCCAAAGCTCAAAGGAGACATAGACACAACCTTGCCAAAGATTGAGGGAGAGGTCAAAACCCCAGACCTTGATGTCAAAGGTCCAGAAGTGGACATTGACGTGACAAAGCCTGGATTTGAAATGCCTAAAGTAAAAATGCCATCACTTAACATCAAAGGGCCAAAAATGGAAAAGCCAGACGTTGACATTAAACTAAAAGGTCCAAAACTTGGAGGAGATTTGGATGTTAAAGCTCCAAAGATCAAAGGAGACATAACAGCACCTGATGTGGACATTGGCGGGGCTGAGCTGGACATTGAAGGGCCAAAGGGAGGTTTTAACATGCCAAAATTCAAAATGCCCAGTTTTGGCAGTAAGGGTCACAAATTGGAAGGCCCAGATGTTGATATTAACCTGCCCTCTACAGACATTGAAGTAAAAGCACCAGATGTTGACATCAATGTGCCAGACGTTGACATTAAAGGTCCAGATGCAAAATTCAAAGGGCCTAAATTTAACATGCCAAAAATGCCAGGACTAAATGTCTCCATGCCAGATGTGGATTTCAACTTGAAAGGTCCAAAGCTCAAAGGAGACATAGATGCATCCTTGCCAAAGATTGAGGGAGAGGTCAAAACCCCAGACCTTGATGTCAAAGGTCCAGAAGTGGACATTGACGTGACAAAGCCTGGATTTGAAATGCCGAAAGTAAAAATGCCATCACTTAACATCAAAGGGCCAAAAATGGAAAAGCCAGACATTGACATTAAACTAAAAGGTCCAAAGGTCGGAGGAGATTTGGATGTTAAAGCCCCAAAGATTGAAGGAGACATAAAAGCACCTGATGTGGACATTGATGGGGCTGAGCTGGACATTGAAGGGCCAAAGGGAGGTTTTAAAATGCCAAAATTCAAAATGCCCACTTTTGGGGGTAAAGGTCACAAATTGGAAGGCCCAGATGTTGATGTTAACCTGCCCTCTACAGACATTGAAGTAAAAGCACCAGATGTTGACATCAATGCGCCAGATGTTGACATCAAAGGTCCAGATGCAAAATTCAAAGGGCCTAAATTTAACATGCCAAAAATGGCAGGACTAAATGTCTCCATGCCAGATGTGGATTTCAACTTGAAAGGTCCAAAGCTCAAAGGAGACATAGATGCATCCTTGCCAAAGATTGAGGGAGAGGTCAAAACCCCAGACCTTGATGTCAAAGGTCCAGAAGTGGACATTGACGTGACAAAGCCTGGATTTGAAATGCCTAAAGTAAAAATGCCATCACTTAACATCAAGGGGCCAAAAATGGAAAAGCCAGACGTTGACATAAAACTAAAAGGTCCAAAACTTGGAGGAGATTTGGATGTTAAAGCTCCAAAGATCAAAGGAGACATAACAGCACCTGATGTGGACATTGGAGGTGTTGAGCTGGACATTGAAGGGCCAAAGGGACCTGGATTTGAAATGCCTAAAGTAAAACTGCCAACAGTCAATTTTAAAGGTTCTAAATTTGAAAAACCAGATGCTGACATAAAACCAAAAGGCCTAAAATCTGGTGGAGATTTGGATGATAAAGCTCTAAAAATTAAAGGAGATATAAAAGCACCAGAAGTATCTGGTATCGATATCTCCTTGACAGCGCCAGACCCCAAAATTAAGACCCCTGTGGTAAGTGTGGGAGCAAAAGGGTCTACAACAGAAGTTAATTTTCAACAATCTGAAGACAGTGTTGATACCCTTGACACAGATGTAAATGTTAAAGGGAAAAAGGGAAAGTTTAAACTTGGTAAAGGAAAAGGAAAGTGGAAGAAAGCAGAAGCTGATACAAAGCTACCAGCAGCTGACCTTGGTGGTGGCACCACACATAGTCTTGTCAAAGAAACAAAGACTAAGAAACATTTGTTTGGCAAGATTCACTTCCCAGATGTTGAGTTAGACATTAAATCACCAAAAATGAAAGGTGAGGGAACTTTAGCTGAAGGTGTTAAATCATCGAAAACTGATTTGGTGTCTCCTGGCTTGAGCACTGCTTTTGATGGCTCTGGAACTGTTGATGCAAATGTTTGTTTGGAAGGGTCAGATGTGAAAGTAAGTACTTCAGATGTCAAAATGACAAACAAAGGTGGTTTAGAAGCAAGTGCGTCAGGTGGTGGGCTTCGCTATCCTGAGGGGAAATTAACATTTTCCAAAATCAGGATGCCAAAGTTTGGTATTTTAAAGACCAATTCTGAAGGCCAGGATAGTGACCATAAAGTTAAATCTGAAGTTTTATCCAGTGGGGACAAAAACACACATTCCCAATCTGCTAGTCCAAAACAAAGTCATAGTGAAGGAAAAATAAAGGTAAAGAAGCCAAATTTTTTTGGCAAATCAAAAGCAAAAGGAAGTACAGGTGATCTTCATGGCACAGATATAGAATCAGGAGCAAGTGGACAAATGTATAAGGGTTCCACGGAGCTATGTGCACCTTCTTATGATAGTGGAAAGTTTGAAATGGAAGGTACAAGTGGACTCAGTGTGTCAACTAAAAGCAAGTCTGCCTCTATGGATTTACTTAAAAAGCCAAGACATCGGTCTTCGTCCCATAGCGATGAAGAGTCACCTGCAACTAGTTCTCCTTCAGTTCCCTTAGAAGCTGAAGCTTGTGATGTTTCCCTTGACCTAGGAGTAAACAAGGTTAAAGGAAAGAAAAGCAAATTAAAGTTTGGTACCTTTGGAGGTTTTGGTTCAAAGTCAAAGGGCTCATATGAAGTAACACTTGGAGGAGAAAATGAGACAGGGATGGAGGGAAGCTCAAGTGTCTCTACACCCTCAAAAAAATCAAGACTGTCCTCATCCTCAAGTAGTGACAGTGGTTCAAGAGCAGGCTTTAAATTCCCAAAACTTGAGCTATCTGTTTCACCAAAAAAGTGATTCAGTCAAATGTTTTACACTTAAATACATTCTCCCACAAGTGTGAATCCTTTAGTTTAGGTTTTTTGAAAACCTCAGATAACATGCACAAAATGTTTTTTTTTTAATTATTATTAGACTGGAGAACATATGATTGTCAAATTGTTTATAATCCCTTCAACCTGTAAATAAGATTAATTTGTATTTTATTGATATTGAAGATTTCTGTAAATATTCCAGATGTATTGAAAAAATGCCATCCTGTCAAATGATCACCAAATATATGGTGCAGGGTTTGTTCCTGCTTCCTGTCCCATCTTATAAAAAAATAACTTTTGTTTTAGACTAAAAAGTGGGATATGTTTGTTTTCAAGGGTTTACTAAACAGAACATATATATGGAATTGTTAGTTTGAAGGAAAATGTTCTTTATGCATTCAAACACATTTTAAAAACAATTTTTAATGTACGGAGTTATTTTAGCATTCAAATAATATATCCAATGCAAAAGTATAATTTCACAACACAGAGCTGGTCCTTTTAAAACACATTCTGAAGAGTAAATATTTTGTACATAAAATAAATGCATTATAATCCCAGTTTAGCTGCTTTTTATGAGCTAAGTGATTTTTGGTGTTGATTCAAAAGATTATGTACTTTCTGAGTGTCAATGCTAGTCACAAAAACTAAAAATTAGCCTTGTTCTTGTAAGGAGATTTTTTTTGCTGTCTCTTTGGAATTTTCTGATGCCCTGTATTTTATTTTATTTTTTTAAATGCTGTTCAAGTACACTCCTGTTACTTATAAATAAACATGCCTCAAAAACAAATGCATTTTGATGTGATTTGCAGACAAGTTGATGGAAAGTTGGACATTAAAGATTTGATTCAATACAATGTAAATCATGATTTTTCTTGGTTTATTCTTTTGTGTGAATTTTGCTAAACATACTAAATAAACAGATTTATACAAGTGTACCCTTTTCTTGGATTTATCTGCCTTATTTTACATTAAAGTACGATTTTATCTTTTTTTTTCAAATCAGTCACTTGAACTAGTATTTAGTGAGTACAGTCATTTGTTTGCTATTAAGAGTATAGATATGAGCAAATACTAGATCTGGCATACCTGTATTTACAAACAATACAGAATGTACAGCACAATGCAACCACAAGAGGGCACAATCCATTGATTAGTGTACTAGTACCAAGTCCAGGTAAATATAGAGAATTTTGTCAAGAAGGTAAACCGTCAAACATAGCCAAATCTTCTTTTCCTTTCAGCTTTTTCCTTCAGGGTTCGCCACAGCAGTTTCCTCCATCTAAGCCTGTCTTCAGCATCCTCCACTCTAACACCAGCCACCTTCATGTCTTCATTCACTGCATCCATAAACCTCCTCTTTGGTCTTCCTCTAGACCTCTTTCCTGGCAGCTCTAGACTCAGCATCCTTCTACCAATATATTCACTGTCTCTCCTCTGAACATGTCCAAACCATCTCAGTCTGGCCTCTCTGACTTTATCTCCAAAACCTCTAACATGTGCTGTCCCTCTGATGTATTCATTCCTGATCCTATCCATCCTGGTCACTCCCAAAGAGAACCTCAGCATCTTCATCTCTGCTACCTCCAGCTCTGCTTCCTGTCTTTTCTTCAGTCCCACTGTTTCTAGTCCAAACAACATGGCTGGTCTCACCACAGTCTTGTACACCTTTCCTTTCATTTGTGCTGAAACTCTTCTGTCACACATCACACCTGACACTTTTCTCCACCCATTCCAACCTGCTTGCACTCTCCTCTTCACTTCTTTTCCACACTCTCCATTACTCTGTACTGTTGACCCTAAATACTTAAACTCCTCCACCTTCTTTATCTCTTCTCCCTGTAACCTCACTCTTCCACTCTGGTTCCTCTCATTCACCCACATGTACTCTGTCTTACTGCGGCTAACCTTCATTCCTCTCCTTTCCAGGGCAAACCTCCACCTCTCTAACTCCACCTCCACCTGTTCCCTGCTCTCACTACAAATCACAATATCATCTGCAAACATCATAGTCCATGGTGATTCCTGTCTAACCTCATCAGTCAGTCTGTCCATCACCATTGCAAACAGGAAGGGGCTCAGAGCTGATCCCTGATGTAATCCCACCTCCACCTTGAACTCCTCTGTCACCCCTACAGCACACCTCACCACTGTCTTACAGCCCTCATACATGTCCTGCACTGCTCGGACATACTTCTCTGTCACTCCAGACTTCCTCATACAATACCATAGTTCCTCTCTGGGCACTCTGTCATAAGCTTTCTCCAGATCTACAAAGACACAGTGGAGCTCTCTCTGACCTTCTCTGTACTTCTCTATCAACATCCTCAAAGCAAATGTTGCATCTGTAGTGCTCTTTCTTGGCATGAAACCATACTGCTGCTCACAAATGTTCACTTCTGCTCTTAGTCTGGCTTCCACTACTCTTTCCCACACCTTCATTGTATGGCTCATCAGCTTTATTCCTCTGTAGTTACCACAACTCTGCACATCTCCCTTATTCTTAAAAATGGGCACCATCACACTTCTCCTCCATTCCTCAGGCATCTTCTCACCACCTAAGATCCTGTTGAACAACCCGGTCAGAAACTCCACTGCCATCTCTCTTAGACACTTCCATACCTCCATAGGTATATCATCAGGACCAAGAGCCTTTCCACTCTTCATCCTCTTCAAAGCCCCCCTCCCTTTACTAAACTTTGTTACTTCCTGCTCCACAACCGTCACCTCTTCCACTCTTTTTTCTCTCTCATTCTCTTTATTTATCAACTCTTCAAAGTATTCTTTCAATCTTTCCATTACACCACTGACACCTGTCAGCACATTACCATCCCTATCCTTGATCATCCTAACTCGCTACATGTTCTCCCGTCTCTGTCTCTCTGCCTTGCTAGTCTGTACAGGGTAGGTCTGATTCACATATTTGATTTGACAAAGATTTACGTCGGATGCCCTTCCTGACACAACCCTCTGTATTTATCCGGGCTTGGGACTGGCACAATGAGACCCTGGCTTGGGCCCCCTAGTGGCTACATTGAAACCCAGCCAAATAATTTGTGAAAATTACTAACACAATTATTACTCCAGATGTTTGTGCCCCTGATTAACAATCACCAAAGATATTGTTCGACAGTGCTGGTGGATATTGGACTAATATTGGTCAAAGAAACATGAAAGGAAGGTGTATTTGTGAACAGCGAGAAAAGGTAATACAAAAGAGTAGGACATAGAGAAGGAATTTTAAGTCTTAGGACTTTGTCTGGGAAAACTAGACATTTGGCTGACACAATGGAAAGAAGAAATGTGGATTATCTGTCTGTTCAAGAGAAATGGTAGCAAGTCTTATTGATTGGGAACAGACCCAAGCTGTGTTATCATGGTGTAGAATGATGAAAAGAGGAACAAAGTAGGAGAGGACCTGAAGGACAGGTTTTCTAGGAATGTTCCAGGGGTGACAAGGGCGTCAGAAGGAGAAGAGCACAACTGATTACATCCTGTGCAGACGTTGTAATCTGAAAGAGTATAGCGACTGCAAAGTGGTGGCTGTGAATAGTGCAGTGAGAAATCATTGGATCAGGTGGTCTCTCTAAAATCTCTGGTTGTGAAGAAATTTAAGAGGAAAAGGGCAGAGAAGAGGACAGAGAAGTGGGAGTTAAAGAGGAGGCTTGGGCACTCCCAGGCTTTGGGGGAATCAGAATACAGTATATACTAGGGCTGTAACGAATATCCGGGTACTCACGATCTGCTCCCTATAATTCGAGTACGGATATTCGCGACGTCCAAGATCGCTGATTCACGATCTTTATAAATGTAATTAATTGTAGTAAAATACGATCAAAATATCATCTGGGGATAATGTATTTTTGCTCTGAAATGCAGATTAATATAGGATTTTAAGCTTACGAACTAAAACAAAGCCGAAAGAGTGGCGATACTGCCACCGGAAGTAAGCACATCTTCGTGACGGTGAAGCTTCTGGTTTTCAAAGTAAAACTAACGAGAGCTTTGTTCCGTTCAAAAACTGAGACAGAAGTTCCGCTCACAGACCTAACTTCTGAAAAACTGAATTAGCTTTAACATCGGAGCTTTAGCTCCAGTGTTTACATTCTTTTGGTTATGGTAACTCTTCAACATATGACGCAATTAACGAAACTCCAGTTTATTTTGAAGAATCGCAGCCTCGCGCTGCTGAAAGGCGGATATAATCAACGTGAATCAGCTGATTCTGCTGCCAAAAAAATAAATCTGTATTCATTCATCTTCTAGACTGTTTCATCCCCTTCGGGGTCGCGGGGATGCCGGAGCCTATACCGGCTACTGATGGGCGAAGGCGGGGTACACCCTGGACAGGTCGCCAGTCTGTCGCAGGGCCTCAATCACACACACATCCACTCTCACAGACACACCTAGGGGCAATTCAGAGTCACCAATTAACCTATGAAGCATGTTTTTGGACGGTGGGAGGAAGCCGGAGTCCCCGGTGAAAACCCACGCATGCACGGGGAGAACATGCAAACTCCACACAGAAAGGTCCCAGCCGGGAGTCGAACCGGGGCCTTCTCGCTGTGAGGCGAGAGCGCTAACCACTGCACCACCGTGCAGCCCACACATTGTATTGTAAATGCAATACAGGTATTGCATTTGACCTTCAATTTATTTATTTTTTTTAATTTCTCACATCTTTTGTCTTTTTTTACCTCTTTACTCTTCAACGAGTTAATTTTATTAATCTCTGAATCTTTAAATAATTATGGGAATATCTTTTCATTTTTTCTATGTATTTTTAAATCTGGGAATCAATGTACCTATCCTACTTCAGGCTTTTCACTTGCTGATCAGAATTTCATGGGTGACCTTAGAAATTGTACATCTAGTGTTCTTTTGTCTACAAATTTAGTCCAAGTTACAACATAAGAACCATCAAGAATACTCCCCTAACGATTTAATTGGACTTGTCTGGTTCCCTGTCTGAACATTTCTAGAGGCACCAATTGGGCGATTGAAAGTTGACATCACCTAATAGGATACATGTCCTGATTGCAAATCAGAAAAAAAACAAAACAAAAAAAAGCATTGTCTGATCTTTCATTAGAAATGGTAGATGTTAATTTGTATTTTTGTACTTTTTTTACACCCCTACTCTCCCCAAAATGTATTTACAAAGTATTTAAGTAATAATTATTTATCTAGCTAAACCTTAATACAAGGACTATATGTATATACATAAATCCAAAACATGTAATAGAGTATGAAGGTAAAATTAAAACAAAAAAGTATGAAATTAATAGAATATTGTTGAATTGATGTTATTATAGTTAAACTATGCAGCAAATCTTTTTTGACAGCAACAGTTTATAGGAAAATCTTTGTGAAAGGAATGGGTTGCTTCAAACACAGGATGTGATTCCAGGCTTCCTGGTTGTTTGAATGCATTTGTTGTTGTAGAGCAGAGGAAGGAAATTGACAGGAGTTTCCTTTAAAATAGGAAAGTGCCCCTTTCCGTTCTGAAGCTGCGAGAATTTCTCATAGAAAGAGTTGCAGAGCGAGTGAAAACAGTTATAACTGCTCTGTGCTGTCCTGTGCTCTCTGCATTCCGCTCTTCAATGCCAACAATAAGTAAAGCTTTTTCTCAGGTAAGAAGAAATTTTAACAATTTCCTATTTTTTGCTTCTCTTAAAAAGTTTCTTACAAATTCACTTTATTCCTTCTGTAAGAAGTTGTTTATTTGTAATATTCTATGTCCGTGGTAGTATTTTTATTGTTAGTAACATTATGTGACATCTATCTAAAAGCTGCTCTTGCTCTCTCGTTGAGCCTTAATTTGTCTTTGGAGACTCATGAAGCATGAAAATAGCTTACAGCCTTTCTCACTAAACTAAAAACATTTGCAATCAACATTTGATTTCATAATTAACTTTTGTTTTCACATTTAGAAATTGCACAAAATTTTAGAAATTTTTAATATGTCTGTTGCAAGTTTAGTCCAGGTGCAAGCAGAGCTCATCCACTTGTCAAGTCATGCTGTGGAATTCCTGATCAGGTGTGTTTAGTGTATAGTGGTTAGAAAAAAATAGCTGAGATTTTTTTGATTGATTTATTAAAATTGTTTCTCACTGTTTTTTTGTCTCAGTTGAATAGTTTAGATAATCAAATAGTTTTTTTTATTATACAAAAAACCTTAAAGTTAATACAAAATGCAGCTTTGGGAAGCAGAATTTTATTTATCAAGTAAACACCGCTTATCAGATGTAAAAGAAACAACACTTTGGTTACTTACAATGAGCCTGCATGTCAAAAGATGAGAACTATAATCTTTTTTGAATCTGTGGAGAGGTCGCTTTGGGCATTTTAGAACCCACAACACTCAAAATATATTTTGAATTTAGCGCCAAAACTCCTGTAAAAATTTCGGATATGTATAAAAAATATAAACCTAGCAGTCTTATCAACAAACTACCCCAGGTTTTCTCCTTTTTATTTCACAGACATCTAATGGCTTTGACATTCTGTATTGCCCCTTAGTTTTATATTTTGCATTTCACATTAAAACGTCCTCGGGCTCATTCACTGACAGATATGTTTCAACAACTGCTAAGCTTGTTTGTTCTGCCCCTTGTCTTTAAAATCCCCCATGACAATTTTTTAATTAAAAAAAAAAAAAAACCTTCTCAGTAGTGTCTTAGAAGTTTTTAACCAAAATCCCACAACCTAAATGTCTTAAAAACCTATTTTTCATGTTGATCTGAAGAAGGCGTCTCCAAAATCTCCTTTGCGGGGGCGTGGCTTTTGGAGCTCAGCTGCTCCATCCCGGAACCCCCCAGCCCCCTCCCCTCAGTGAACATGATAGATCTGTGTCTCGCAAGAGTAAATCTCCACCGATGCTACATAACAATGACAAGCAGTATCGTTTTGAGCTGGGTGTCAGCTCGGACGAGGAAGAGCTTTGTGGACCAAACTTTCATTGATTCTTTACAGCTGCTGTCAAATGAGCCGCCATTCGCACTTCCATGGTCACATCAAGAAGGAGTTTTTCCAGCGTTCTCACCCCTGCTACCATAAGGATTGTATGAAACTTACACAAAAAAATCCAGTGACGGTTGATTTGACCATAGAAATGCGAATGGCGGCTCATTTGACTGCAGTCAATGGGAAGATGTTATCTTATTTTCTCCGGCACTTGAACTAGATACTCTAGCCAGGCCAGATGAGGAGAAGCTGTTGTGATGTATCGACAGTTCATTAATTCAAACAGAGCGTTTCTGCGGCAGTTTGATTGACTGCGATTTAAAAGGAGAAATATGCAAAAAAAAAAAAAAAGATTCCTCATTACATTTGTTCTCTTTCATAAGAAAAGTGCCACACATACATGTTTAAAACTCAAAAAACATAATTTTCATCGGAGGGGGACTTGGATTAGAAAGGCCAGAGGTCAACGACATCAAAGCAAGCCAATATGGTGATAATCAGGAAGGTAAAAAAACCAAAGCAATCTTTGAATCAACTCAATACACATGAGTGGGCCAAGTGGCCACACAATGAATCCACTTCATACACAGTCAGTTGACTACAATTGATCACAAGCTAGAGCCAGAGGGTGGACTTGACTCCAAGGAGTGTTAAAGAATTCCCTCACCGTAATGTCTTACATGTTTACTGCAATTGTTTTTCATGACAACAAATGAATGTTGTCATGAAAGAAACATGACTACACTATGTAACTATAACTGTTTCAGAATTATTTAAAATAGAATAAAAAACTTGTCATTGGTAGTAATTAGGGAGTGTGTTCATCAACAAATGTGTTTTACAGTAATATGCTTGCTACATGGTACAGTAATACTAATGGACTTTAGGGTTGTTCTGGACCTCTGTGTAGCTCCAGCTTTACTGGTACAGAGTAAAGAATAGAGGATTTAGATTGAAAAGATCTAAACACCAATAAAAGACAGACCACGGACAGAATGACAGATTTTCATGTGTTTTTTAAATCAATTTAAAGGTTTTAGCCATTGCTGGTGACTGTGCATGTGGTAGTTGGCTTTGATCATGGATGCCGACCATTGCAATGTGATTTAGTGATTTAGCAGTGTGAATGAAGGAGGAAATAGTCCTGAAAACTGTGAAAATCATTGTAAGAAAAAGCATTTGTACCGGTTAAAGACAGAGTTGAGAAAAATTAAGCCAGAATGTTGAGAAAAATCCTTAATCTTATCAATATTGTTTACTGAACAATGTATTAAGTATTTAGTCTTTCTCTGACAGACTTAACAGATCTGACAGACTTTTTTGGTATTTTATGTATACTGTGACGAGGTTTTTGGCTTTTGAAGTGTGTTCTTGGATTTTAGTGTGGATACATGTATTTGTTCACCTTTCAACACATCCCATCAGGAGTCAATGCAACAAATTACCTTTCACTGATTTACACAGAGGAATTGTCAAAAATGTACTTGTCTTTGCAGCTCCAAAAATATAACTGTAGATAAAACATGTGTCTGTCTAAAATATTTTCCACCTGATTTTTCATAATTTGGTTAACACACAGAAATGTCTCCAGATGAGCAAGCTTACAGTCATTTTACCTTGCTGACTCAAGCTCTCTTAATAAATCTCTGAGTTTAAGGGAATCTTTATAGCTAATCCTGGAGAAATCTCTTCAAAGTATGCATGAAAGTTCTCTATTGCTTCAGGCATAGCACTTTAAAAATGTCAACTCCATTCTGGGAACAGCGGTGGGTGTACTAAAATGAATGTGCAGTTATCCATGAGGGTTGTAACCACTGAGAAGATTTATGCTTTCATTTAAGACAATGCTTGTCCTTCTATAACATTTTTTTAAAAGCCAATTCCCAAACCCTATAAATTTCTGAGCAGTGATCAAACTTGACTATCCCAGAGGTCAAAATCTCCCAGCAAGCCATGTAAATACAAAAAAAAGCTATTTATATTTTCAGAAGGTCAGGATCAGAATCATTGCTTGCTGCACCTAGAGGTAGAGCGCGAGGGGATAAGGTCTTTTCCTAGTGTGTGCTGTCCAATTTCAGCATGGTGTTGGGTTTGATGGCATCCATAAGCTTCTTCTTATTTGGGGATCTATTTGTTACTTTTCACCTGCAACATTTGCAAGATATTTTTTGATATTAACTTCACTATTTTAGAAAGCAGAGCAAAATGACCGCAAAGGCTATCCACTTCACATTGTGCACTTATTCTGAAGTGCATTAAAGTAGACAAAGTTGTGAATGTTATTTAAGAAAACTGTGGAGGCTAAATCATCAGTGTAATTGTCTGAGGAGTTTGTTCAAAATTTTACACCAATATGCCATTAATGCTAAGAAAAATACAGACTGCTAACCCTGAACCACTAACTACTATGAAAGCATTATATCATGGTTCTGAAACCACAAAAAACCTGATAACATTTTAGCAGTAGTACTACAGATTGTTCCAAAAATATTCTCAGCTAATTGCCTTTTTCTTACTTCAATGCAGTTAAAGCATTCTTCCCTCACTCTTAGCTGGGCTTGTTCCCACTGAGCTCAGTTACTCTAAACAAAGATAGTAAAAGACTGTTATCAGGCATCTATGTTTCATAACTCTCTGAGTCAGCACCAGATCTGATCACTTTTAGAATTTTAAATCAATTCTGAGAACTAATTATTAACCGTTGATGTTCTGCATTTGTCTTGCTGTTCATTGACTGTCTTCCCAGCATCACTTATTCATTATGAAAAAGGCAATTAAGATGAACGGGGCAGTATCCGCTCTCTTTGTCTGCACTACACCCTTGAACAAAACACACACACACATTCATATGTATACGTTTCTGTGCACAACCAATGAATCTTTCAGACTCAACATGCTCTGAATTAAACAGGGACTCTTCTGGAGGTCTTCCCTGCCAAATATTGATCCACAGTACACAATACTAATTTAAAATTTAAAGCAATTTAGAATTTAAAAAGAGGCTTTTAAACAATCACTAATTGATGATAAAATAATAGCAACCCTCATACACTGGTACAATCCAATTACTAGAATTGGTGGATGGGATCTTGGTCCCAGGCATTCCTCTTATCTACATTGAAAATAAAATGCAGTGTAAAAAGTGCAAATAAAGAGCCACAAATCCTTTTTAAAGTCCCACTCTAATGGTTTTTGGTCTATTATAAAAGCTTTCCCAGGTTTCTTTTGATTACATGTCATTTTCAGTCAAAATCCCCAAACCTGTGTCATTTTCTAGGGCATAGTTTTTTGCAAAGCAGCAGCACTTCATAAAAAATTTCCCTCTGAGTGGTGGGCGGACCAGTAGGCATGAATTAAGCCCGCCCCCACTCTCCCGCGCTAGCTTACAGGTCCTTAAAACCCCAACATAGCATTACCAATGCAACAAAAATGGCCATCTGCTCCTAATTCACAACAATTTGAATAAAGAAGTACTCGGAAATGCATTTTAAATCTTAATTTTTTAATAAATGTTCTCCATCATGAGAAAAATGCCACAAAAATATATAAAAAAAAACACCAAAAACAAAAATCAAGTGTTTTTGAATATCAACTGAGAACAGAAAAAATATTAGCTGTTAAGATTTATCTCAAAGTAGTTTTTTACAATCTCGTTCAAACCCCCATTACCACCGTACTCATGGGTACATTTAATCTACTTTGACAACAGATAGCAAAGCTGCACTTAAACACTAAGGATCAGGAGTGCTGTTACAACACCCTGTATAATATCCCCCTGAAATGTCAGTCCTGTCTTTAACATTTTTAAGCTTGCATTGCTTCTCTTGTCTTTCCAATAACATTCCTGGCTTACGTGGTGCTAGCAATTTTCTGGGATGCTGCATTATCCCAGTGCAGTGGCAGATATAATAGATGGAAGTGAAAAAAAAAAAAAAACAGGAAAATGTTTTCCAACCTGGGAAGAGCTTCCTGACCTTGAATGTTCATCAGTATGTAATTCTTCCCTTATGATTGTGTTGGCCTTCTAAGACAGTGACTGAAAGGGATTTTTTTCCCTGCCTGGCTACCTACACACAGATATCCCCCCATGGGATTGTGTTTGATGTGAAAATGGCAGACTGCGCAGGTGTATGCTGGGCTGAATTAATTTGCCTTGTAGCTGATGGTGCAAGTTGATGTGTTCTGGGTATTCGGGAGATTTGAATTAATTCATTCCTTTCTAGGATGTGTAGTTTTGTTAATGAAACACAAAACCATGTACAGAGAGGAGATTATTTAATGTCTTCATTAAGGTTTGACTTTGTCTTCCTGGCTTCATGATATCCCATAAATCCTCCTCACAGCAGCATCAGTCAGACACGTTATCACTCACACGTACACATCAGACAGAGCAGCAGCAGAGGGGTCCAGAGAGGGCTTGTGAGATTTTCTTATTTTGATACAATAGCATATGTGTCTGCCTCAGAGTGAGAGGGGCTTGCGTGTGCATTCACAGGAGAGACAAGCAGAGAGGGAGAGGGAAAGCGAAACGGAGGAGGTGAAGGGGAGGGAGTGTGGATCATGCATGTGCATTAAGTCAGCTCCAGCGTCATACAGCAGCAGCAGGAGCAGCAGCAAACAGAAACAGCAGCAGCACAGGAGGGAAGGAGAGAAAGGCAGAAAGAGAGAGTTGGAGGGAGGGAAGTAGTCTCAGGCACGGGAACAAAAGCAGGAAAGAGCCGCTTTCCATCTTCACCAAAAGAACAACGTCAGGGCTATTCAACGAGGAAAAGGTGGTCATGATTGTAGAGAGACAATACAGCAGAGAAGAGGCACATTGTCGTCAGTAAGGACTGAAATCAAGGCTCTGCTCTCCTCTGCTCTCCATGTTTTTGGAGACTCGCCGTACCATTGCCTTCGTCTACAAGCCCAGAGGAGGATGTCTGTGTCAGGGAAGAAGGAGTTTGACGTGAAACAGATCCTCAGGCTCCGCTGGCGCTGGTTTAGCCATTCAAACCAAGGGTCTGCTGGCGGAGGAGGGGGTGGTGTTGGCTGTGTGGGAGGCTACATCCAGCAGGATGGCCTGGACCACAGAGGAACGCCGGTCCAGGGACGGCTGAAGAGCCACTCAAGGGAAAGAGGCGTTGGAGGACTTCGGAAGACTAACAGCCCGGTTCACAGCATTCTGTCGCCGACGCCGGGGCCCACACCTGTGTATGTCAGAGCAGGTCATCAGTTATGGCATCATCAGCCAAGCACAATCCAAGGCCTTCAGGTGAACGATCAGTCTTCAAAGAGCATCTCCTCTCCTAGTGCCACAAGGAAAGAGGAGACAAACCCCAACCAGGAAGATGTGAAAAACAGCTCAGAGGAACCTGCAGAGGTGGAGACCAGAGAGAGGTATGCATTTGAACGCATGTTGAGGAAAATGGACCTTTAATGTGTAATGATTGTTGGATGCTGTATAGGAATTTGCTTTATTCTTTAAAAAAATCTTTAAATACATTGACCAAAATTAGCTAACAGTAGAAATGCTTCAAACATCTCAATACAGGAAATAAAATAAAAAAAAAAAACTCTCTAAATGACTTGTCATGTAAGCAATGAGGAGCACAGTGTCTACTTTCCGACTAAAGTTTTCTAGTTCCATTTAAAATAGTTACTCATTTGTGATGCTAAGAACAAACAATCCCTACTGCTAGCTTACTTTCCAGTTCCCTGGTTGTAGGGAAACCTCATGCATCAATTTGGTTTAGTTTCTGTTATCGTCCTTAGTTTTCTTGGCTGAATAAAGTATTAAAACACATTTTTAATTATTAAGTGAATTTCTACTTCTGTCTTCCCTATGCTAAAAGACACAGATCAAACTCTGAGAGAGACTTGAATTGATTCCTCTGAGTCTGTTCTTTAACCGTGGCTCTCTAATGCATTTTTCTTTCAGTTAAAAGTGGAAAGCAGGGGAGAGTCCTGACATAACATAACACATACTGGACCTATAAAAAGAGACAGGAGTGCAATCACATGAATTATCTAGACAGCCAGCCACAACTACGTCTGCTTTATGAGCTAAAAGCTATCATGCCTGGTGGCTGGCCCAGAATCAAAATCTCCTTACAAATTCTTACGTTAAGCTCTCACAAACCGGTTTTCCGGCGATAAATCCAATCACTGGCCTCTCCATGTTATGTTTCTCTCCTTGTCTTGGTATTGATCCGACATCTTTTTCCAGGAAGTAAACAGGTTATGGATGTGTTTTTCTGTGTGTTGCCTGTTTGTGTGTACGAGTCTGGCAGAACACTAAAAGCCCCTCGCATGATAGATGAAAAGACCAACTCTCCTTTCATCTTGCCTGTGACATTCTAAGGTGATTGGCTTTACTGATTCCTGCGTCTTTTTGTTCCACGTACCCTGTAGTAAAACCACAAAAACAATGCACCTTTCCCCAGGCTCATTCTTATTAAATAGATGATTTCAAAAACATAGTTTCTACCTACTCCATGAAATGTGTCAAAGCAGACTGAAGGGATGCCACAGGCAGCGAATGGCTGGGCTCCCCCAGCTAAGCATGAATTATTCTGAGTTAAGTTGCAGCTTGCGAATCGACTCCAGTCCGCCCTTCGTGTTGGCATAATTGGCAGATGTTCATGTTTTGGAGCCCCTGTGTGTGTGAAAAGTTCATGCATAAAATATGTGCCTTGCACAAAAAAAAAAAAACAAGAAAGAAATGTGTAACTTGCGGCTTTCGAAAACCTTGAGTTCATACTGGCCCTGAAAAATGCAGCACAACCAGTATGTTATGGCAATAATACTGGAAAACTGGATGATGAAATCCATCCTTATTCTGTGGTAGTTTGATATTTTTAATAACTACTTGTTTATAATACAAACTATTATTAATTACTTAATGACTATTAATGCATATGGTCATATCCACACCAAAATAAAATTATTTTTACTGGAAATAAAAGAAAAAACTAACTTCAAATGCTGTTTAAATTAAGGTTCTTATTGTTTTGTGATCATCAAGAACAATAAATATCTGAAACAGCTTCAGCATTTTTTCATTCGAACCATTTAGCAGATGAATTTACAGCTCTCATTGTAGAAAATGATCTTTTCATCAAAAGAAAAGCTTCCTAATGGAAATCCACCCACCCAGTAACTATTTAGGATGAGCGCTGCGTTTGTAAATCGACAACATAACCTGAATTATACCAGTGACAGAGTGTCACATCATAGCTTATGCATTCATCTGTAGCTAAGCAGATGTGTGGATGTCACTGAGACGTGTTCAGTCATTTATTTCACCAGCTGGGTGGCCTTATTACGTCTCATTTCATAAATCCTTGACACATAATTTGTCACAAACCCTCAGGCTGAATTGTAGATATCAGACCTGCTAGCTGTGAGAAGCAGAAAAGTTTAGCCATTCCTCTGTAGTTGGGAAAAATGCACGTCAGTCAGTTTGGGTGTATTTCCCTGAGGGATTTGCTGTATTCTTTCATTTTTGATAAGGAAGTCATAGAGTTACTCCAGAATCAGATTTCTTGCTTTTGTTATCAATATGTCAACATTTTTTTTAGAAAGGATAAAGGTAACTTGTTGCTATTACAAACAATTTTACCAAAATTGTTTTAACAATCGGATTGTTTAAATTTTAGTTTTTTAGATCTAACCTGCAAATCACACAAATCTGGGGGCAACTGATTCAGAAAAATAAAAAATGATTTTTTTTAAATATCTATATATAACGAGATTAACTGAGCATGTGGTGTTCTGCACCAATGTCACAAAAATCATCCGGTCATATATGTTAACATTGGCTTGAATGCAATCTCTATAGTTTATCTTATTATAACTGTCCTCTTCCAAGCAACAGTCCAGAATACAAATAGTTCTGACCCTTGCTCATATTGTTATTGAGTCTTTCTTCACCCTGCACTTGTTGTATTCTCGTGACTCTCATCCAAACGGTTTCTCTGCAACATTTGACAGAGAATATATGACAGAAGTTAACCTGAGTGGAATAGAAACCCTGACCTCTTCCACAAAAACACCAAAAGAGACTTGAGTCAGCAGGCTGTTAGTTTGAATGATATCTCAATTCCCACTTCACTGTCTGGGAAAAGAAATACAGCCACCTCTACTCCCGTCACCTGCAGTAATTCAGATATTTGTTGGAAGCGTCATGCACTAACAGGAAATGGCTCAAACGGTCCATGTGAGATTTCGCCAGCAGACACGTTCCTAATATGCTGTAAATTACAAGACTTGAAAACGGCTTCTCTGTAGGTGAACATTTGTGCTACATTTTAGACATCACTAGATAGGAACTCTGTATGTTAGTGGTAAAAAAGGCCCAAATGAGTGAAAAAAAATGAGAAAAAATAATCCCAACTGAACAAAAATTGAAATATGGTGAGATAAGAACCAGTTTAACAATTTTTTAACCACTACACAGATTTATTTAAATAAAATAAAGAATTTTTTAATGAACAAGTATACAAGTATTGTGATATTGTTTAAAGAATGTTCAAGGGCATAGAAACATGCCCTTTAGATATGAAGCTTTCATTTTTTTAACTATTGTATAATCATACCCAGTGTTCTTTTAATTATAATTATGCTGTGACAGTGTTGTTTTCTTGGACATAGTTTCTGCAGAGTGGCATTAGTTTATCAGAAATTCCCTTCTGAATTGTTGACTGCACTGCTGCAGCAGAGTGAGCCTGCACTGATTTCCCATCATCCCTTTGTTATCACTCTCTCCTTCTACCTCACTGTCCCTCACAACCTCAACCTAACATTATCGGTTCAACAATAATGAAGAGCAATATTGAAGCTATTCAGCTGTGCAGTTCTGAGCCAAATGGCAGCTCAGATGAGCAAAACGGAGACATACGTGAATCTATTTTTTAGCAAGTGGATGCATTGGATTGGAGCTTCTGGCTCATCAACTGTAGCATCTATGTCACTACTACAGGGTTTTGTCTCCTCCTGATTCACAACACTTTAAATAAAGAAATACTCAGAAAGGAAATTTTAAGATTAATTTTCTTTGTATATGTCCTCGATCCTGAGAAAAAAACGCTACAAGAACATGTTTAAAACACGATTTTCAATCTAATGGGCCTTTAAAATTTTTAAATATGCCAAAAAAGTATGAATGAATATTATCTCTAAAGAAAAAGAGTGAACTGAATAGAAAATACTTTCTATATGTATCAGGTGTAAAAATAAAATGATTAAATGAACACGTTGCATTACCTCTGATAATGGAAAAAAAAATACAATCTCCAGTATTTGAAGGGAATATTTATGTACATTTTTACTCACAGAATGCCCACAGGACTGACTTCATTATGTACGCTCAAACAGAGGGGGTGCTGGTATGGAGCATGCATATTAACCTTTCACTGGCAGCAAAGCAGAAGACCTTTTTTGCTTAGATTTGCAAATTTTTCACTTACCAGAAATGCCGAAACCCTGAGCACACACATGCATAATCCCTTCTGTCTTTCTGGAAAGGCTTGTCGGTATGATGAGTTTCCATTCCTTAAAACTTACCTGAACTATTTTAATGGTTGCAGTATATTTTAAGGGTATTTTTCTGAATAGGTTTTTAATACTGAACTTATACCCTTCCTGCCTTTTTTTAACTACCCTTTCTTAGCAAATGGGGCAGATATCAGAGGACATAGTCACCATAAGAAGCCAGATTTTTCAAGTCATTATCAGTACTTACTGAATGTAACAGCACAACAATGTCCTAAGAAGAATATAAAGCTCTGTGGGGAATCTTTGTGAAAAAGAAGAAGTGCAGAGAGGAAAATCTATTTCTGTGCAGTGTTCATCTCAGCCTCACTCCCCAGATCGAGATATTACAGTGAGAGAGTATACTTCTCTCAACATAAAAAGCCCAATGGCAGATCACTTTCTGTCAGAGTACAGAGGGTTTAAGATCTCATGGAACACGTTGAACTGGCAAATGCAGTGTGTGCCTTTGTCGGATATGCTGGATACTCAGCTCAAGCGCCTCAGCAACCTTCTTGGGGAAAAAAGCTGCAATAATCCATTTTAAAAACTCTTTTCCCATTATGCCTAGTGATCTATGAGTGTCCCTCTTGTGGAGGGATGAAACTGACACTGGTTGGAATAAGACTGATCCTTAGAAACTAGTCTGACATTAACAGTTAGGAGATAATCCGATCTAATGAAGGCTCATTTGAAGTTCTCCAAACCATTTATCTGTTTAGTACCAGACTCTCCATAGCGACAGAATGTTGACACAAGTAGGAGCACATAATCCTTTGAGGGAAGAAAATCAATACTACAAGGAATAGATTTGATTGTCGGTTTAAACTTTCAAGCAATATTTTTCTCTCAGAATCTCTGTGCCTAAACTGCATCACTTTTTACATCTTTCATGTCTTCTAAGTTATGTGTTCAAGCACATGTGACAAAGTCAATTATATTTGGCCCTCCAGATCATTTTGTGTTATTGTTGTTAATGGCCTGATGTTATCTTACGCTTATTTCTAACTTGTATAATTTTGACAAAATATATTTTTGTGGAGAGTAAAATACTTCAAACTATTTTAGGTTTAAGTTGATTTATTCTGGAATAATACTCCTGCCTGTTTCTATTCATAGTAATGTTAAAAACTTAAGATTTTAACGTTTTAAAAATTTTGTTTTAGAGGGTTCAATAAATGTTTCTCCTGTTCAGTCTGCGACCTAAAGTGCATTTTGAATTTTGGTCCCCTGTGCGATTGAGTTTGACACCCCTGTGTTAAAGGCTAACCGAACCCTAAATCAACTTTTTTTTGCTGTTTACCTCTAGAAATGGGGCTTTAAAAGTGCTGTCTCTTGGTCATTGGCAAATTTTTGACACATTAAAATAAACTTGTTTAATTCATGGAGCCTCACCTCTCTGGCTGGATTTTCACATTTCGGCTGTGGGTGGAGTCAGCCTCCAACTTCCCTGTTTGGTTACCCTTTAAGCTATGTTTTCGGCAGTTCAAGGAACAACTTCCAATGAAAATGCAAGTTTTAGGTTCTGCATTTAAAGCACCTACATTTATGCATTACTACTTAAATTACCAAAACCATTTTCGAGCTCTACGAACAAAATGGCCAAAGTACATACATTTAAAGTCAAACCAGGTCAAAATGTGACAAATCAGGGACTCAGGTTTGGTAGTGACAATTGAATGGCGTCCCTTTAAATTCACAGAAGTGCCGACCATTTGAAAATTGATCATATAGAAAAATTATTGATTGTAATTTGTACCTAACTAGAACTATATCATGCAAAATCTTTCATGTTTCGGAATAGCAAAATAACCTGGAGCAAAATTTTGTAAGATTTGCATCACTTTGATATTTCACACCAAGCCTCTTCCAACTGTAGGTGGAAGACAAGTGCTAGTCCAGAGTAGCAAAAGAACAAGATGAAGAAGCCCTCCCCTGCTTGTCCAGTGTAATCACAATGCGAGTTCAACAATGCGCCTCACATGCCTGGTGTGAATGTAGCGTAAGGTGTAGTTTACACTATATAATATGATAAAAACTCAATATAAACATTGCATTGTGTGTAGAAATCAGAGTTATTATTTGAATGTTGCACAGTTTATCAATATATAGAAAAAAAAGAAATGATTCAGAAAGAGAAATAATAAAATCTGGTGCAATGAAGTGAGTCAGATAAGTTCTCTACTAATCTTCATTAATAAAGTAAAAACACTCAAAAACTGTTTATCCAATATTGATAAAAGCCACTTTTTCATCATTATTCATGAATGCAGCAGCTGTTTGAATCTTGTGGGAAATAAAAGCATACAGGCATTCCATACGGCAGCTTTTTCACCTAAACAGCATTGAATATGCAGCGTAATTGCAGTGTCTCAGAGGCAATAAATCACATCGAGGTGACATTGCTCCCAGAAAGTGTGAAGAGCAAACAACAAGAATTCAAAGGATCTGAGCTCACTGAAGATAATATGTGATGATAAATAAAGCACAATCTTCTCTGATACGGATTTGCAGATACGTTCCGATTCTTCCCTGTTTTCTTTTGTGTACTGCTCCTCAGACTTAGTAACTCCTGAGCAATATGTCTTGCAGCAGCATTGTGTCCACAGCACTTTCTCTGTTGCAAGGTGTTCTGTGGTTTTAGTGCCTCAATAAAATTCGCCCATGCCTCTGATGGTCCAGCCCACCACTCGAAGCGAAATATACACCTCAGAGGAAATTTACTGCTCCCCAGAATGTGATACCAAAGCAATTAGTGTCTGAGAGATTGGTAGGCATGAAAAATTCGCACACCATGCCTCGGAGCCAACACAAAAGCAATGGATCTCAGTTTTATGGCCCAATTGCTTATTCAGTCTTGTTTGGTGTTCCTTTGCAAGACTTCAGAGTCAGTGGGGAATACTGAGACAGGCCAATAAATTATTCTTGCATTTAGCATAAAGTCTTCCAATAAAGATTAGACAATAAGATACTGTGGTGCAATGCAAGCAGTACCCGCAGCAAAAAATGTTTGGTAAACAAAAGAGGTGAAAGTTTCATGCCCGTCTGAAAACTGTAATTCGAAGTGCTAAATAGGACGTCAATACAAGCCAGCACCTTCCATTGTTCCTGCTCGAACAACTGTGGGCTAACATATGATGCTGCCAAACAGAACAGGGTTTGCAGTAGATTTTTATTGACAAAACTATAACCCAACCAGTACCTCTTATATCATGCACATGAGGACTAACAAGCTTCCATACAAAAATGTTGTTTCAGACAGAAGCAACATTTCATTGTGGAGGACCATCAGTTCTTAGAACAAGAGAAGATAGAATATCCCCTCGGTTTGCATGTTTATGTAGCTTAACAAACAACTCTAAATGTCAATGAGCATACTTTCTCTGTGAAGGACACCAAAGTGACTAGGCTGCATTATTTGCCATGAGTGCGAGGGATTATTCAGATGCCTGTGAAAGGGCGTGTAATCTAACGGCCCACAGAGACCTGGTTTCAGCCTTACCACAATGCAGCAGGAAACAGTGGTTTACTTAGTAAATACTTTTTTGTTCTAAAAAATCATGAATGCTCAGATGTTCATATGCACACTGGAACAAACAACAAGGCGGGTTTGTTCTCCATCTAGAGAGCTGGTCCATACTTTGTTGGGTTCGCTTTTCCCCCTGGATAGCAGTTATCCGGTTATGTGTGGAGTTTAGTTCGCAACTGTTTATTTTCAGCTTAGAGTGGCAAGCAGGATGCAAATGCCCCATCGAGAATAGAGGATTCTGAAATGCTGTGTCCCAAAATAAACTCTTCTGTCTCCACAGGAATTTTCCTGCTCATAAAAACATGTTGGACATAATGGATAAACACCAAAAAGAAAGAAAAAATGATTATGTTTATTTAAGTAAGGTTTTCTGAATGATTCCCTCCTGGGTCTGTCTAATGTATTCCCCCTTGAACAAAGTCAGAGTTGACCATTTTATTTTATATTGGCAATCAAGGAAGGATGTGCATGACATGACGTGCAAGCTTAATGCTTCATCAAGGTCAAAAAGGTTTTGATCTGACGCCTTATTTCCTGTCTTGTCTCTTGTCTTTCACAGGCTGGTTTTGAGCACGTTCTCCAGAATGAACACCAACTCCTCTGATGAGTTTTTCCAGGCTGCAAATCATGCAGAGCAGACCTTTCGTAAGATGGAGACATACCTCCAGCACAAGCAGCTGTGCGACGTGCTCTTGATAGCAGGGGAACACAAGATACCGGCTCACAGGTTGGTGTCTGCTCTCCTGTCTGCTTTGATCCAGCTAATTACTCCTCCATCTGCAGCAAATTGGAAGTAAAACAACTCACCTGGATGAGGTTCGTTAATCTAGTGAAGCATGCACTAATGCTTTGGTCTGGAGCAGCGTTTACGGCAGATTTTATTAGTTTGGCCCCTCCGTAGAAACATTGAACGGTCTTTGAAATGCAAAGCAAGCATCGCCTGATTATCCGATGATAGTTGACATGAAAGCTCCATCTTCAATGATTTGTCTCTGCATTTCTACGCTGCAATGAACTAATTACATTTCTTTGCTCATCCTCATTTCAAGGTTTTGATATATGGGGCGACTTTGTTATCCCTTTTGGAGAGTTGTCAATATTTTGACATCAAGTCCTAATTAGACTGACTGATGTGGACTCATTACACGACATCCTTGAATGCTCAGTGCCACTGTGTTCTTTGAGTGCAAATAATATAAATCAATTCTCGTGTTTTCCAATAGTTAGTACTGAAAAGCTAATCCTAATAAAAAAAAAAAAAATCTTCTGCAGCATTCAGCTTCTTCCTTGTACATACTCCTGTGCATAACAGAGGCATAATGAGGCTTTTGCCTACCCCCTGTTATTTGTAAGTTCATATTTGAGGTAAGGCTTGCATCAGTTTTGTTGGTGCAATGAGTGGGGGTACTTAAACTAAGGTCTATGGAGAACCCCAATACTGGTCATTCACAATTTCACCCCATAGCCTTCCACTTTCATTAGAATAGTGCATGTAAATAAGATCTAATAAGAATTATTGATGAAAATTGGTGTTAGAGGAGGAGCTATGCAAAGTCCATCAAGCAAAGATTTATTAGCCACTCTACAATAATAATAGTAATATTAAAAAAAAAAAAAACACAATAACAGTCTCTGTTTAGTACTTTTATGAAGCTGTTTTTCTTTTGGAAAATTCCATGTTAAGTGTTAGACCAACATTATTTTTGTGGTCTGACATGTTTTAACACCACAGAGTTTAATATATATAAAAAAAATAACAAAGGGATAAAAAAGAAGGGCTATAAATGTAATAAAAAGTGCAAACCAACCCTGCAGATTTATGTCCCCTTACCCTTTAAGTCACCTGTTTTTTTGGTAATTAATTTTAAAATACACAAACATTACATCAAAGTTCCAAAACATCCTTGTTTCTTTGGAAATAAGCATGCAAAGCTAATGTTATTGAGTTTTATATCCATTTATAATATTTTCTTGTTTGAGAAGAGATGGTGTAAGTATTTGGCAGCATGTTGATGAGGGAACCATTTTTGACCAAATATCTGACTTTATGGTGTTATAATGAGGCCATCCTAACATGGCATTGAAACAAAAACTTCCCTGTTTTATCCCTTATGGGGTCATGGGGCTGCCGGACCCTAACCTGGCTACTCCGGAGCGAAGGTGGGGAACACTCCAGATAGGTTGTTAGTCCATTGCAAGGCCACAATTACAGATCTTGATCTTGAAATGACAGAACTGTGGGAGGAGGCTGGAGTCCCCATAAAGAACCATAGACATAAGGAAAGAACCCATGCATGCACGGGGAGAACATACAAACTCCACACAGGAAAGTCCCACCTGGGACTTGAACTGATTGAACTAGAGCCTTTTTGTTGTAAGGCAGAAGTGCAGCCTGAAGTAAAAAC
>NC_050521.1:12890708-12892170 GCF_002922805.2 Oryzias melastigma | reverse complement strand
CTAAAAAATAATCGACTTACAATGCAAAATAAGCTTGATTGAAACGTGTTAATTTTATTGAACGTTATTTATAGTTTAAAATGAAAGTCTTGTCATTATTATTTCAAATCTTTTATTTTTCAATGCCATGTTAAGCTAGCATCACTATGATGCATATGACTTTGCTGTTCTTATTGTAAGAAAAATGAAAAATATATATTTTAAAAACAATTAAATCTAATATGTCGGTTCAGTGAAAACAACATTTAACCAACAGCTACCTTTTCCAAAGCCTCTCTCCTTTTTCATAGTACGGCCTGTGAAACCTTTTATCTAAAGGGCTCTTTAGGTATTTAATCACCTAACCTACACATGAATTTCCAAATGAAGGAATAAGCCAAAAGTGTATAATTGGGATTTATCCTTGACGTTTGACCATTTTAGATATTAAATGAGTCTTATCTAGTACTAAATCATTTATGTGTTGGTGATATGGAGTCAAACCCTCGATGAGATTTCTTCTTCAGTAGCTGCTCATCATAACATTTAAGGAGCAGCATGAGGTATTACTGCCAGTGTAAATGGACAAAATAAACATGACATATATTAAAAAATAACAAACACAAAAGCCCATGTGGACTTGTAAATATCAGTGAAAAAAAAATAATTTGATGTGTTTTTTTTCTCCTTTTCTTTAACGGCAGATTGGTCCTCAGCGCTGTTTCCGACTACTTTGCTGCTATGTTCACCAGCGACGTGAGAGAGGCCAAGCAAGAGGAGATAAAGATGGAAGGAGTGGATCCTGAGGCACTCAAATCTCTCGTTCAATTTGCCTACACTGGTTAGTGCTCATAAAAGAAATTCACAAGGTTTTGCACGCCGTTATGAGACTGCTGAAATCCTGCGTGATTAAAATGGATCAATAAGACAAATTCATTATTGAGAATGCTGAGCGGGCGGCTCTCCACCGTAAAATTGCTTCACTCTACCACTCAAATTGCCTTTTTATGAAATCTCCTAACATGTATTTGAATTAAAATGTCAACTAGTTCATAAAATCTGTATTAGAAATGAGACTTAGTCATCTTAATGGTAAAAAAAAAAATTGGTTTCATTTTTATTTACAGTTTTGGGCTGCTCTCTGCTTCATCTTTTTCGATATCATAGGAAGCCACTCTTTACTGCAGAGATTCTCACTTGTGACCTGGAAGGATGTAACTTTGTCCTTGTTTTCAGGTGTCCTTGAGCTGAAAGAAGAGACCATCGAGAGTTTATTGGCAGCGGCCTGCCTCCTCCAGCTTCCACAAGTCATCCAAGTCTGCTGTAGCTTCCTCATGAAACAGCTCCATCCCTCCAACTGCCTGGGAATCCGGTCATTCGCAGATGCCCAGGGCTGTGTTGACCTGCTGAATGTGGCCCATAACTACACCATGGTAGGCTAGATCCATGACAGCAACAGAACTTTTTCCTGCTTTTTTTTTTT
>NC_050521.1:12831402-12890692 GCF_002922805.2 Oryzias melastigma | reverse complement strand
TTTTTTTTTGCATTTTGTTTTTTATATACTTCGGTTGTGGTTGACATATATGTTTTTTAGGATCACACACTGAGTGTATGGAAAAGTTCCTTCCCAGATATGCACTTCATTAAAAAACATAATTCTTTTCTTCACACTCTTCTAATTTTAGATGAGCTAAATTATAGATCCTGTCAAGAGGAATGAAATATCCATATCTCTGTTATTTATAACTTCTAATTTCAGCTGAGGGGATGTGCAGGTTTGAATGGAAATTGAGTAGTTTCACGCTTACACATGACTGCATGCTGTCAGCAGGCATTACACATTGCTGCACATTGATTAGTGTGCAACCATACATGTTTCAATTTCAATATATTTCTGCGAGACACATTTTCGCTGGATTAGGATTCACCACGTATTTCCCGGATGATATTTTGTGCCAGTCGTGCAGAAGCGACAGCGCAAGGCAGACGTTATCTGCTAAAGAACATCTGTTCGCCCAGTTTACATAGACCCCATCCAAGTCCAGGAGGTTAATCTAATCATCAGGCTGCACAAGAGGGCCAGCTTCCTGTTCAATCTCTTCGGTAATGAACAGGGAGAGCTGTGGGCTTCCTGGTACGCCATCCGCTGTGTTCTGAGTGGACTGAGTTGTGTTTTGATAAGCTTGGTTTTCCTCTTCGGGTTAGGAAAACTAGGACCTGCCTCTAACATCCTCTTCCTTTGTCACACAGTTGACTGCTTTATATTGCAACAAAATAAAAAATGGAACATTGGACTTGGTAGATTTATTAGCATTTTGACAAATTTCTTTCTTTTTTTTATCGGAAGCCATCTGCCTAAAGGTAATCAAAAAGCCCTTGAAAAGTAATTATCCAAGCCTCACGCTGATCACACGAGTGGAGATCCTCTTTGACAAAAAGCCCTGATATTACACAATTACTGTTTTGTAGCAGTTAAATCAATTTGATTTTCTTCTCACCGAGTTGTTTTCCAGGCCGTTAATTCAAGAGGGCGCATGTAGAATCTCATTCTTTTTCATAGACATAAAAAAGACTGAAAAGCTGTCAGGTTTTTTATGTTTATCTGCAGTCTCTGTAATCACAACTAACTGATAAAGACGAGCTGTATTGATGGAGTCTCCTTCCTCATCTTCGCTGACACAGATCGATAAATGTCCCTCAATTCATTAGACTCTCTGGGTTAACCTTTTGAAGTGCTGTTTTATAAACACCATCATTTATTTTAAGTTGACGATTAAGAGTTTCTTTTTTTGGAAGAAACATTTCCAAAATTTGGGGCAATGTGGAGTTTGGCACACTTTTAATTAACACTGTGCAAATTTGTTCAAAGAGTGAACATGGAGTAATCACAAGCAAAGATTTCCCAGTTTTGTCTTTTAAGTGTTTTAGGTTTGTACGGACACACAGAGGCCAGAGAGGCTTTTAGCTTTTGTATCGTGTTTTAATTGGAAATGCCCAGAGACAAAGACCTTGAAGAAGCAGCCATGCACTGCTGTCAAACTGCTTTAGACGATGACCAATAACTGTAAGATTCATCTTTAGAAAGGCTATAGAGATTTCCCTAAGCAAAGTCTAGAGGTAGATGCTGCTTTGGTTAGACTGCAATGCATGTAAGATGTTTTAAGGTTTAAGGGGGCCTGAGTGGGACAAAACTCCAACTACTTTGACTTCTATTTTTCTCAAGAAACATTTTACTTTTTTGAATCTTGTCTTCCAAGCGAGATATTTGGGGATATTTTTAAATCTGCAAAAAGGTTAGCCTAATTTATTGTAGTCCTATTTTCTTTGTCCTTGAATAACACGTTCTTATAAAGAGACACCAACCCCTGATGCACACACAGACGGTCACACACTAAACGTTGCAACAAGCTTGCTCCTTGGCTAATAACTGATGATTATCTGTCTCCTCTGTGTCTCCCGTCTGTTCTCAGGAACACTTCCTGGAGGTCATTCAGAACCAGGAGTTCCTGCTGCTCCCCACGGCTGAGATTATTAAGCTGCTTTCCAGTGATGACATCAACGTTCCAGACGAAGAAACTATTTTTCAAGCTTTGATGATGTGGGTGAGGAATGATGTCCAACATCGACAGCAGGACCTCGGGGTGCTTCTTGCTTTCATCCGCCTGCCCCTTCTTCCTCCCCAGGTGAGATAAGCCAGTAAGTGGATGAAGAAAACACTGTACAGCAAAGTTAAACATAGATTTGGAAACAACAGTTGTAATTTATTTGCTTAATTTGTAACCTGTAGCGTAACCTGTTTTATATTTCTCCCTGCTATTTAATTGTTGGTAGTTAATAGGAAAACCACAATATTCAATGGTAAAACGTTGAAATTAACAAAGCAGCCTGGCAATTATCTCATAGCTTTAAAATATCTCTCCGTGATTTCCTTTCAAATATCTTTCTAATATCCTGAGTCAAATTTTTTATTATAGTGATAGTTTTCAGTTTAATATTATCCGAGTGAGTACAACAAACTTTGTCTAGAATCACTCCAAACGTTCTAGGTGCCTGCTGGAGCAAAATCACCATGGAAACCCTCTAAAATCTGACTGCACCTCAGTTCTTTTTGTGAGGTTGCATCAAGCAAAAGGGCTTGCTAAGACTAAGCCCATGGAATAAAATGAAATCATAGCTTGTAAGCCTTTCCCAAGTCCACTAAACAAAGGAAGACTAATTCAGGTTTTTGGTCTCTAAATCTCAGTTGAAACGTCAGGACTCTAATATCACCCAGCAGGCTAAAAAGTGTGATCCCTACATCCTCAGAACATCCTTTGTTCCTCTTTAACTGAGTTTTCTGTTCCTAAAAAGAGGAATTAAGATATGCATAGCATAAAAAATATCAGATATAAACTCAATATACACCTGTCAAAAATACAGTAATATTTTCTTTAAATAAATAATTTATACCATCATTTTATGATTTCTTTCAAATGTAGCTCCTTGCAGATCTGGAGAACAACAAGATGTTCTCTGATGACCTGGAATGTCAGAAGCTGCTAATGGAGGCCATGAAGTACCATCTCCTGCCTGAGCGACGCCCCATGTTCCAGAGTCCTAGAACAAAACCAAGGAAGTCTACCGTGGGTGCTCTGTATGCTGTGGGGGGAATGGATGCTACCAAAGGTAAACAGGCTACATGCAAATGATTTTTTCACATATTGTAATGGGATTTAAATAAATTCTTCTTCTTGCTGTGTCTCGATCGCAGGCTCTACCACCATAGAGAAGTATGACTTGAGGACAAACACTTGGGTCCAGGTTGGGGTCATGAATGGACGGCGGCTGCAGTTTGGTGTGGCTGTGATAGACAACAAGCTGTATGTGGTTGGAGGGCGAGATGGACTCAAAACATCCAACATGGTGGAATGCTACAACCCTATTACTAAAGTGTGGTCCACCATGCCTCCAATGTCAACACACAGACATGGTCTCGGTAAGTGAAGTTAAGCAAACAACTGAAAAACTTTTGGTTTTCACTTAAGGATTAGAAAATATGATTTTTCATCACAAATGAACTGTTTGGATGATTTTATTCTGTGGTGGTTGAAGTTTAAGCATTATTTTTTTTAACAAGTTCTCACAGATTTTTTTTTTCATGATGGAGGACATATATGAAGGAAGTTAAACTAAAATTGTATTTCTGAGTATTTCTTTATTCAAATTGCTTTGAATGAAGAGTATACCAAAACATATTGTTGGAAAAAGCTTGTTTGTAGAACTTATTAAGGCGAGCAACAAGCTCCTTGCTCTTCTCCATTCAAATACTTTCGCTTGTAGGCAACTAATTCCATGTATGTCTTTACTATTTGGCTCAAAACTGTGCAGCTGGATAACTCCAATAATGCTCAGCATGTTTGTTGCACCGCTAATGATAAATTGTGGTTGTGATTTGCTGTAAGCTAGCAGGTAAGTGTGTTAACAAAGGGCTGATGGGAAATGGTGGACTTACTACCATATAATCTTATGTCTATGTTTACTCTGCACCAACAGGCCCACAACAACTTAGAGGGGAATTTCTAATGAACTACTGCTGCACAGCAGAACTTATCTACTGAAAAGATGTTTTGATTTTGGTTTAAAATGGCATCATCTTAATCAAAAAACCACTGGAAACACTTTTAAAAAAGCTCAAAAGACGATCAGAGTGGGACTTTAACATCTATTTCAGCACCTCAGATTATTTCAAAATGGTGAATCAGAAAATAAAAATAACAAACAATTTTATTTTGTCACAGTCTTTTGTTTTTTTGGGGGGTAGGCTATGCTGATCCTCCTCTCCCTTTCCGTTCCCGGCCCATCACAGAACCTATCAGAAATGTTTTGACATGATCCGCTGATGGAACAGGCGCGATCTTATCTAAACATTCAGCTCGATCACCAAGTGTGGTCTGAGATAGCTGTAAGCCATAAGATATTGTAGCGATTTGGGTGGGAGCAGAACCAAGCAGATGGCTGGCAGGTTTAAATCCAGAGATCACTTGTGTCCCATACACCGCACGACCCCAAGTGATTGGAGGAAGAAGCATACACGCAGGCCATGTAACACAGTTGGTGTCAACACTTTGACCACCATTTATTTAACAGAAGAGAACCACAGAACAGCCGACACTGTGAGGAGGTCAATCATACACACACCACTCTCACTCATGGTGCCGGTAAAACACTCGAGTCCCATAATGCAACACAGCAACACAAGAACAGACACTAACTCCACCCACCAACAATGAACTTTCCCCAAATTAACAGTCAGGCTGCCACAATATCATGCTGTGGAGATTACCCATATTTTGTTTAGTCTTCTATGTGAAGTCATTGTGTACAGATTCAGTTAAGAAATCCTGGAATTCAGCATCCATGTTCAGCCCTGCCTGGATGCTTTCTTCTGTGTGTTTTCTGGGTTAAAAAAAATGCAGATAACTTGTTTTTTTCCAAAAGCACCAGTCTTTGTTTTATGGAAAGCACTTTGAATTATCTTTGGACATGAAATGTGCTGTAAAAATAAACATGCCTTTCCCTTAAAAAAAGTGGAAAAAAGATAAAAGAAAATACTTAATATAATTTCTGTTGTTAGAACACTTTGTTTTGGTTGCAACGTTGTAAATTCTACTGAAAAACTGAATCTTAAGAAGAATAAAGATCTTTGTTTAAACAAAAATGGTCTTATAGGAAAAATAATCTTATCAAGAAAGTTTTCAATAGCAAAACAATCTAAGAAAACATATTCTAGTGAATAGAATGTTTTTCTTAAACAAGAATCCTTTGTAAAACCATTTTTCTAACCCTAATAGCAGATTTTTTTTTTTAATTTAAAGAAAATCTACCAATCTGGTAAGAATTTCTGACTTATTTTTAAAGGGCCTTTTTTGTAGTGCACTGTCTAAAAAATTATTAAATTCTGAAAGAAACTGTTGCAACATAAAACTCAATTGTTTTAAAGCTTTGTTGCTGATGGAAAATGCTTCCCTCAGTGAGCTGGGAATGAAGACTAATGTTTTACAGTCTTCCTGTTTCTTGAATAGATGTGGCCTGCTGCATGACTCACACTGCTCTAAAGCAAGAACTTCCCTTCTATCTCTGTTCCCTCCAAGAAAAGCTGGAAACGTTCGTTCCCAACGGATTATTCACAGACATATGGTTTGCATTTGTTCAGGATTCACAATACAAGATTGAAAACAGTCTTTTGTGTTTATATTAACCGGATGTGAATGTTTGAAGCATGCTTTCATCCATGACTTTTCAATAAAAGTCAGAGTTGTCTTCTCTTCAACAAAAACGGGCGTCTCTGTTTGCGTAGGTATTGCGGTTCTCGAGGGCCCCATGTATGCCGTAGGAGGGCACGATGGGTGGAGCTACCTCAACACGGTGGAGCGCTGGGATCCACAGGCCAGACAATGGAATTACGTGGCCAGCATGTCGACTCCCCGGAGCACCATGGGAGTCACAGCACTCAACGGAAAGTATGTCGAACCACCCTATTTAACTGAATTTACTATTTCATCTCAACATACACAAAGAATCTTCTAATCTCTACTGCAAAATTTTGATTGTAGCAGCTTAAAAAACTAAAGAATAAAACTATTGTTTTTCTAGGATTGAGAAACAGTACACTCACTGATTGACTAAGAATGGTTACGCCACACCTGAGAATGCACCACTTCTTGGCAAAATCTGAAGATGTTGCAAAGAAGTTATGCAAGAATTATCCATGTGTCACACAAAATGAATCTTTTTTACTTTTTGGTGCTCAGCCTTCTTTTCTGAGCTCCTTTTTTTGCTCTGTAAAATGCTACAGTGATGAATACGTTTTTGCCTTTGAGGCAACAAATCTGAAGTCAACTTTAAATATGGATACAATTAAAATAAATAAAACACACATTGAAGTTTGTTATTTAAAAGAAAACAAGAGACTGAGGCACAAAGACAAACACAATTATTCATTTTTACCCAACCCATTTCTGATTCTGGTCGTGTTTGTGGGGTGGGTGCGTCACATTTTTATTTTCCATCACTATATCACAGTAACATTAACCGCCATACATGCTAACACCCATTAACAGGTGACATTCCTCTGTGTTTAAAAGCTACATTAGCCAGAGAAAACCCATAAGCACTTGGAAGGGAAAAAGTCCGTATTCCATATTGGCTCTAAAGCTGAAATCTTTTCATAAGAAAGCATCAATGCTATGCTATCAGACACATACATTTGAATGTGATGATGCTACATTTTGGCTTGTTTTATACGTCATCTGTAAATTGCTTTGGATAGATGGTTAAATGTAAACAAAGATGAGAGCCAGAAAAACTAAAAAATGCTGTTGTTTGACTATTTCCCATATCGTAGCAGAATTTGTAGATGAGTTGCTTTTGCAGCAAAAGTAAAAAAAAATAAAAATGGCTGAAACAGAAACGGCTCCCTCTACCTTCTGTTGAGCCTGTGAGCCACAAAGAGTTAAACTATTGATGGTTTTCTCAAATAAATGACTCACAAAGAAAAAAAGAAACTGTGGAAAAATCCCCTTCTTAGTACTGTGTCCTATAAAATTGCTGAACATCTGCTGCAGATTCAGCAGAACTGTTTGTCAAACATTTCAGATTTCTTTTTTTCTTTTTGGCAGATTGTTTGCAGTCGGTGGACGAGACGGCAGCTCATGTTTAAGGTCGATGGAGTGCTTCGATCCGCACACCAACAAGTGGAGCATGTGTGCACCGATGGCCAAGAGGCGAGGAGGAGTGGGTGTTGCAACACACAACAATTTCCTGTATGCTGTTGGCGGACATGATGCTCCGGCTTCCAACCACTGTTCAAGGTTGTCCGATTGTGTTGAGAGGTCAGTCATTGCTGCACAAACACCACCCTTTGTTTGGGTTGTTGTCAGTGGAGTTCAAGAGGGGGCTGATCTCTGCACAACAAGAGCAGGACAAATCTGTCCCACTCCCCGCCATGTTTCTGTATTTTGAGACGGTTGGGCCATTAAATTGAAGAGGTTGTACCTCCACCTGGTGTCATTGTTTGGTATAGGGCGCCATCTGGTGGTGACAATCTCCTCCTGAGTTCAAATTTGGGCAAAATGGTCCTGGTACAGTTCAAATAGATATGACTACTGCTAGTTGAATTGAAAAAGATCATTTAATTGTTTTCCCCTCTCATACATACTAACATAAAGTTTTTTTATACATTAATTTAAAAATGGAAAAGATTAATTATAGCCAGGAAACATGTAATTTATTTAACCTTCATGCATACACTGTATATCAGTGCAGATTTATCCAATCTAATTAGAATTTAAAATAATTAGATACTTTTTTTTTTATCAGAAAAAAAGTATAATTTTCTTAACCCTCTATATTCCTGTCCCGGCTACTGTTGGGTGAAATATGGGCAGGTAACCAGTCTGTTGCAGGACTGATGCTTACATTTTCTGAGAATCACATTTTAATGTTTAATCAGCTGAAAACTTAATTAGGGGCTGCACGGTGGAGCAAGCGGTTCTTGCCTCACAGATCAATTGGTGACTCTACGTTGCCCCTTGAGGTGACGTCGAGTGTGAGAGTGTGTAGCCCTGCAACAATCGGGTGACTTGTTTAGTGTGTACCTTTCCTTTGCCCAACAGTAGCTGGTTAGACTCTCAGTGACTCTATTCGGAGCCAATCAGGTTTAGACGATTAATAAATACAAGATAAAAAGCTAAAATAAATATTCATTTGATTATTTATGTTTGTTTTAAAATTCACATATTTCTCTCATCGATTTTAGAAAATGTACATTTATTCATTTCTAGATAACTATTGTTCCTTAAACTAAAGAAAATGACACTTTAGTTGAATGATGTTTCCCCTTGCTGATTTGAAGTGGCAGGTTTACGATCAAATGTTGCATTTCCAGATATGATCCAAAGACAGACACGTGGACCACCGTGTCGTCCCTCAGCGTTCCCCGAGATGCAGTGGGTGTCTGCTTGCTGGGAGACCGACTCTATGCAGTGGGCGGATATGACGGCCAGTCTTATCTGAACACTGTCGAGTCCTACGATGCTCAGAACAACGAGTGGACTGAGGTAGTCATGGAATTTCATACTAGATAATGCAGATATTGTAGTGCAGGTGCAGAATTGGAGCAGCTAGAAATATTAGCTGCTCATCATGAATACAAAGGTTACAGTTTGTCTCTCTGAGAAGAACAGATTCACTTAAACTCCTCTCAATGGAGGATGTAGTCTATTAGATTCTTCCAGGGTTGACTTCTTGTCTACATCAGGTTAAAGGGGGTGATTCTAAGACCATCCCCTGACTGAAAACTGCATGTTAACCTCTCTGTCCTCCTGCAGGAGGTCCCTCTCAACATCGGAAGGGCAGGCGCCTGCGTGGTGGTGGTGAAATTGCCTTGAGTGTTTCATCCCACAACAGCATGCCAGACAAACAGCGGAGCAGCGAGGAGGAGTGGACAAACAGAACAACAGATCGAGGACACATCCTTCGAGAATCCTGTTTTCATTCGCTTTCTATATCTGCTCTCCATAGTTTTCTGAGGGAAAAGCAAACAGAGCCTTGCCCACGAACGACTGTTTCTATCATGCACGGCGATGTCGGCCCACTGGAGGGGACGTGTGCTCAAACTGGAATGCGTCGCACATTCTCCACATTCTCAACCGATCAAGAATTTTCACAGATTTGGCAAAGTTGTAGCACTCCAGTGCCAAGGCTTTGCTGCACTGCTTTGTTACGGCACTTTTATGGGAACTTTTTGAATGTCCTCCACATTAATTATTACATTTTAAATAAAAAAAAAGTATCTTTGAGATATTTGATAATAATAAACAAACTATTCTTATCAGATCATCACGTATAGTATTTTTAGGTTCATATGTCTCTTTTTTATCCACTGTTATGAACGATTCCAGCTTGTTTCCATAAGCCATTGTCTAAACTTTTTCACGATTATCACTGTTGTAAATGCAGCAGAAAGTGGCGGATTTGTAGAAAAACAACATAAAACCATTCATCTGCTTGACTTAGTTGCTTTTCAATAGTGGCCTGATACCAACCTGTAACATATGAAACTAAATCATGTTTTAAAGGGTCAGTTTAGGTCACCACAGAAATATTGCTCTAAAATGTGAGGAATTATTATATTTCAAAAGGAAAAAACACAAGTTAAAATTAAACACAAAGACCACAAAATATTCAGGCTTATTCACTAAAAGGACAAAGGTTTTATTTTACTTTTAACAATCTTTTTGTTTCAGATTCAGGCAAAAATAAAAATATATGACGTTACAGTAGTCTGCACACCAAAAAGAACATTTCAGCTTTTTTGCTTAAACTGCTATCTGCTGTGTTTGAAAGGCCTCTACAGATGCGAGCAGGTAGATGGGAGAGATGGTGACAGGTCTGAGCAATCAGTCAGTCAAACACAGCGCCGGTGATAAGAAGCTTCCCTTCTTTTTTTTCACAGCGTTTGGATATCACCAAATCTTAGAGAAATGTCTCTCCTCATGGATGGAGCAAACAAATAAACTGTAGGGCATCATTTCAGCCTTGGAGGGGGATTAAATATGATCACATGCAAAAGGGGACAACAGGTCACTTTACCAAACAAAGGTTTGCAAATTTGTAAATCAAAGAGAATATATCATATTGATATTTTACATTTCTTTACATATTTTTGTTGACTCTGAAACTACATTGGTGCAAGGATATGATTAAATGATGATCCTATGATTCTAGCTTTACTCTTTAAACGCCAGCTGAGTGAATGTCTCATCTCATATTTACATATTTTAAATTTAAAATGTTGTCTTGCTCTCACCACTATGGACATACATCAATGCCCGTCTGACAATTATTAAACTTGGTTTCCACGACTATTTATACATTTGTAGTTGGATGTTCTCTTCAAAAAATCTGTATCAACAGCTGTTCACTAAGAAAACAATTTGTAATTGTAAATATGACATGTTTTAAGGCCAAATGTTGCTTCTAATGTTTTTATGCTAATTTTGTACAGCATGCAAAACAGTAAATAAAATGACTTTAGTCTTTCCTGCATGATCAAATCCACCATTTTTGTGCTTTGGCCTCATAGCAGGCTGGTTATTGATTTTCTTTAGCTTTTAGTAATTAAAACTGTGTAATGACAAATAGACTTGAGCATTGGAATTGATGTCAGCGGGATGTTAATTGATCTTTTGGGTACCACATCTTTTTAAATTAGCATTTCAGAATATATTGCTTTTTTTTCAGCAATTTTTTTTCTTGAAATAACGTTTTATAATTTTATTCCTAACAGTAGAATTAATTGTTAATGGTGTAGCCCAGCTGGATAGGCTCCAGCATCTCTATGATCCCCACCTGGAATAAAAGAGGTTTAGAAAATAGATGGATGAATGGGACAATAGAATTGATAGTCATTTACAATTTATCATTTTTTTCAAGCAAGATTAGACCTAGAAGAAAAGCAATACAATTTTGCTGCTGTTTACAGTAAGAACGATGCAAAATTCCAGATTTTTTCAAGTTTTGAATTATCTTTCTCTATCAGATATTGTGGTACAATTGATAAATGGACAATTATAGAATAATGTTATCTGTTCAAAGTACTTTACCTATAATTTTATCACACTCTATGTCAAATTGTCGACACAAAAAACAAAATATTAGCAATACAGAAGAATTAAAATACAAGTAAAACACATTTTAAACTTGAACAATTGTGAGCTTAAAAATACATCCAGACCAGAACCTCCAAATGGTGGACTGGTAATAAAGAGGGCTGTCCCTGATGTTTGTCATGTTATTTCATTCTCCGTTGATTTAAAACTCCATAAAATAACAGTATATGCTCTTATAGAATGCTCTAGAAATTCTGATTGCAGTTTATTTGATAAAACATAAGTATTACAGTAATATATTAATTTTTTAGAGACTTTTTATCATATTTTTAGTCCAGTCATTTTCCCCAAATAGTGAAGTTTAGGAGGAATTTTGAACAAGGTGTCTATTTTACTTGGACAAATTCTGAGTTCCCTTATATGCTTGAATCTTTTTAAGGTAGGTGAGCCAGTAAACACCCCCCAAAAAAGGCAGATTTGTGAAAATAACCAAGTAAAAAGTGAAGATAAAAAATAACTGACAAGGATAACTGTAAAAGATTGTCAGAAAACAAAGAGTTTCTTTTATTTTGTTCAATATAAAAAAGAAGTGTGAAAAAGTTTGGCTTCTTGGAAACAAACAAAAAAAAAAACTTCCATAAATGAGGTTTGCACTGTGTTTTAAATTGGCACAGACTTCTTGTTTTTTGCATTTTTTTTTCAACTAAAGAGTAAGAAACTTCGTAAAAGGTTGGTTTTTGAAGGCAATCATTTTCCTGTATGTTTTTTTTTACTTACATTTTAGGGAAAAAAAACAAACTATAAAAGCGCGTCTGGAAAGACTTCTAATATTGAACCCTTTAGCAGTTATTAATTCATGTATTGAAGTTTTAATCCAAGTCTTTGAGACTTTCCAACATAAAAGTAAGAGCCACTGAATAATTAACTAAATTAAAAGCTTTTTTTAAGGAGTTTTAAGCTTGAGGGACCCTTAATTTAAAAAACACTGAAAGTTTAATGTTTAAAATTAATGGAACAAAATCTTGCATCTCTTGTAAATTTTTAACTTAAAATTTATGACAAAAACTGCAAAATAGCTTCCCCCCCAAAAAAAAGTTACTATGGTATAATATTCAGTTTCAAGTTTTGATTGAGAGAAAAACAAACTGTTATGATTTAGTACTGAAAAAAATAGATACTGGAATAGTCACAACAGAAGCTTTGATTACAAATTTATGAAGTCAAATTTAAATAATTTACTTTTTGGCTGTAATATTCTAAAAAAATAAAAAATCTAATAAGGGATCCCTCGCTGTGAGTCTGAACCATTATCTGCAGACTAACTGCAGGCTCCCGCATGGTGATGTAATCATAAAATGAATTATCAAAAGAGGGTGCTGTTGCACTGCAGAGCGTGTGCTTGCTGATGGCAGATCAAAATCTCCAATACCATTACTGTTCATAATAAACGTCAGCCCACATTAGGAATGCCAAGGACAAATACTTGAGCTAATAACACTGCAATTATTGAGACATGATGATGCAACGTTAAGAAATTGCATGTTTAGGCATTTTGTTCCTTTACTTTCAAACAAGCATCTCGCCGTTAGTGTTAAAACGAGGCGTATCCCGATCAAGATGTGTTCTGACTTGTATTGTTTTTTTAGCTAAACAAGAGTTCAGTAATTTTTGAAAAAAAAATCAGTTCTGAGTTAAAAAAATTCTATTTCTTTTGCCACTTTTGTATTTAGTGATGAAAGAAGAGCATTGGCTCTATGATGCTTCAGATATTAAAAAAAAGATGGAAATTGATCATGAAAATATGAACTCAATCATACTTCACTGTATGGATCACAATAACCAATTACCAGCAAAAACGTTTTTTTTTTTAAATATGTAACATTGGATTAACTCTTCAACATTGTATTACGGTTTAATGTTTCAGATTTAGAGCAGACAATGCAGTGTACTTCTCACTGGAGAATTCTTATAAAAAACTTTTTCAATTTTTGGGGGGTCTTATATAAAAAAAAAAGCTCTTGGAAAGAATGAGAATGACTTAAAAAACATGCAAAAGATCTTTGCCATCAGACTCAAAACAAGTGCCACAAAACTGTCAACTTAGAAGAAGACTTGCTTGTCACACCAGCTTCAGTAAGCCTGTTAACGTGACACGATGCAGCGGAGAGCAGTGTCAGGCAAACTGTTGTGTCTTCTCTTCCCAGGTGACGCTGAATTGATCTTACACTACAGCAAATTTTTGTCAGGATTTAAGAAAGAGGAGGTGTGTTTAACATTTTACACATGTGTTTGGCATCCAATCCAGATGATCCTGGGAAAATCACCTGCACGAGGGAGCGCACTCAGAATTGGATTTTTCTCGTGACATCTACTGTAATAAAGTGACGGAGCTTTTGTTTGTCCAGAGCTGATACAAAGAGTGACAGTTGTTTTTTTTCTGACTGATCAAAGGCAGCAGACAAGTACTGTAGAGCGCGTCTCCCTCCCTCCCAAACTCTGACTCTATCTAACCACAGTTGAATACATTGTCATCTCATTATCTTTGAAGAGGGGAGAGATCCCTCCCGTATGAGTGGGCACTATGTCTCCTGCCCTCAGTGGGGCCCAAAGATTGGTGAGGCGCCTTCTCATCTCATTATGTTGGGTGAGATATATCCGACACATCCCATCTGCCCAACGCCTTCTGCACACATGCTGCCGTGCTTCAGCCATGCAAGTTAGAACTGTTCAGCTGTATCTCTCTTTAAATCAGCAGTGGGATTGAAATTTTAAGGTTTAACCCTGGTATCAGCTCCATCACTTCTTGGTTAAATATCTGAACGAACACATCTCCAGACCCACTCTTTTGATTGCAATTAAGCTCCATCATCTTTTGATTTATTGTAAAATATGTCCCAGTGGTCTTTAAATAATGATTATGTTGATTTTTGGTCAAAAAAAACATGTGTAGTTCTCCAGGACATATTTTCTGCAGTTTACCTCTGAGTTGTGGGTGGAATTATTGGGACGTCCCCATTTCCCATCATTAATCCTCTCACAACCCTAACAGAACATTACCGGTGCAACAAAAATGGCGATCAATTTTGAAGCTGGATGCCAGTTTGGACAAAAAAAAAACAAAGAATAGAGTGGAGTAGGGAGCTTGTGGCCTGCCGACTGTAGCATCTAAGTTACTAGAAGCTTTTTCCAACTGCATTTTTTCATCTGCTCCTTATTCACAATGACTTGAATAAAGAAATAATCCGAATTTTTAGCTTAATTTTCATAAATATGTCCTCTTGGGGAAAGAACATGTTTAAAACACCAAAAACACAAAGTTTAACGCACACAGAAATACATTTTATCAAGAGAATCTGGTAGCAGAAAAGATCATGGCTAAAAATCATTAGTCAGAAACGAAAAATGCCAAACATCATTAGCCGGAAGCGGAAATTCCAATTTTTTTGTCTTCAGTATTAGCCTAAAATGTGCCAATAATTGGTAAACGCTTCATTAAATGATATTAACAAAAGTATTCAGATTTGTAAAACTGTTTAGACTTTTACATTGGAGCTTTAGATCCAGACCAGTGTTTACGTTTGATCGCAGTTAGCTTCAACCGTTTACGTGATCAACGTAAATCAGTTCTGTCACTGAGAAAACTGACTTTGCACCAGCTTAAAATTACTTTATATTAGTATTGTGTTGCAAATGGGTGGAAAAACTCCTTTAAAGTATTGCTTACAAGTGCAAAACCTTTTTTTTCTCTGCAGATCAGTTAATTCACATTAATCGTGGAAGAAGCTACAGTATGAGTTGCGTTCAGCTATTGTTATGGCACTAGGCGCCACTAGGGGAAGCAGTGAGCAGCAGATGGAGAGTGAAAAGGAAGAAGAAATGAAGGTGTGATGAAGGTGTCTGAATCCTCCCCCCCTAACCCCTAACTACTAAAAAACTATATAGTGCAGGACTATATAGTGCGCTGGATTTTAAAGGTAATTCGGACACGATGCTCACTGCTTTTCTTTTGTTTTTCTAAAGACCGGATATGGCGTCACCACTTTCAGGAAGTAAAAATTGAATAAAATTGAACATTTCACAACATTTATTTATGACTCCACTGTGTTCTGAGGGTGAAAATGTGGTTGGTTTATTCAAATATTACATTTAAACATGTTTTTTTGTTCAAAATTGTTCGACTGCAATGCATTGTGGGCTATATTTGCTTATTTAGTGACCATCGATGCACACTAGTTTTTCTTAAAGACTTCAGGGAAATTTTTAGTGCACTCGATTTTGGAATTAGTAGGTTCGGAGAGCACTAAAAATGACAAACGCATTATATAGTGATTAGGGGTAATTCGGACACAATCTATGTCAAAAAGCATTGTTGGTTTTGACAGAAACATCTCAGGTGGTAAAGGTTCAAAGCCTAAAACGGGAGCGACATATCTGTTAGGGTCGCCGGTCTTTTTCAACCAAAAACAAGAGTATTTTTCGACTGAAATGTGCGGCAGTGGGGGTGTGTTTGCGTGTATTTGGGGGTTGAGGATGATGTTCTGGTCTGGGACTTCTTTTCAGCTAATGATCTTCAGCCGCCATTTTTTTTGCACCAGGTCTCAGTCAAAAAACAATAGACTTTTTATGTATCTGTTCTTCATTTCTCATAACCAGAAATACTAGATTATATTGGTTTCTTAAAATGCCAATACATGCATGTTTTTTTCTGAACTAACTTCAATTAAATGAAGTTTCACCATCTGATTTTTTAGTTTAACAAGTTAAAAAATATGTAACTGCATTACCACTCTCACCATAACAAAAACAAAACTATATGCTTCAAGAACAGACAATAATTCTCACTTCAAAACTAAAGTACTTAAAGCAAAAAGGGAGCCACAGCTCATGACACATCCACCAAATAGGTCCCAGATTTCCTCGGATTTCTAGGGGATGTCATGGACTGGTTGCCAAAAGCATCTTATTGTGGACACAGTACAGTGAAGCCACAACGCTGATCTACATGATGGATGTCAGATCAAAATGAATCCAGCCATGGTTTTACCAGCTTTGAATTCATGCATGGGAAAGCCTGTCAGGGGCGAGAGACGATGTAGACGCTGCCTCTCACTGTTTGTCAGAAATTTTCATCCCTCCCCCCTCCCTGCTCGTTTGAAGCTACTCATCTGCTGTCTGGCAGCTTGCTGCCAATACGCCTGAGAATCTAGATTCAACATTTGTGGACTTCTCACAGGAATGAATGCAATTAGATTGCTTTGTGGGTGAGAAACATCTCTTTGAATATACCTTGCAATCTATCATTTTAATGGGCTTCAACGTTCCCAGGGAGCACGGTTAAATTTGGCAACTACAGTTGCATATTCCTTATTTTATGTGTCTGATTTAGACAGCAGACTTGTGACCCATCAATTCTACTGTTTCTGTCTTTTTCTTTTTTTGCTTTTTCGTAGCTATTTGGGAGACTGAAGGAAAGCTGCGCAAAACTAAAAGCAGTCTTTTCAAAGCATCAAATGACTTTTTGATATCAAATGGAATAATGGGGAAACATCAAGACCTGAAAGAGATCACATGGACAGCATCTAAAACCGTAAAGTGAGATGTGTTGTTTGCATTCTGAAAGATAACAGACTTGACAACAAAGATGCTGTCTAATTCTCTTCCTCATGAACAACTAAACTCATAGGGAATTGTGTCCATTACAATAACAAAGTCATTAGCATGTTGAAGGACACACCAAATGTACATTTTTACTGCTTCTTTTCTCTGATAAATCTTTGCAAAAGGGAGGAAAAACGTCTACCGTTTCTTGCACTCCACTATTGTGTCTGCTACAGCTCGTACCCCCGTTATATGTCTCTTCGGCACATTACCGCTGCTCGTGTAACGAGCGTTTACGAATTTCCTCCAGAACTAAATCACTTCCTTTTGTCAGACACGACCGCCTTTCTTTCCAAGACCCACAGCTTATTGTTAGTGAAGATGAACAGCTTTGGACAATTAAAGGTGTGGACCATTACTTCTGCTGTAAGGGAGGTTGGACCTGAAGCTTTACAGCCAGGGGGGAAACACTGGCGTATCTTCATCTGTCTTCTGAAGACATAATGGAAGGCCTTGGAATGGGTAAGGAGCCGGCAAATGGCCACAATGCAGTACACTTTAGGTCTGTTCATGCTGCCACAGCACAGGCAAAGGATGTAGGATGAGATTCTAAAGGCGGGAGCTTAATGAAACCTATGGGAATGCGGCTTTTAATCTTTTTTCTAAAAGAGCATTGCAGCGTTTTAGACAAAATACAAAAGGCTTTGTTAGGGCTGTGGATTATTACTTAAGTTACCGATTTGATTCCCGAATCAAGATCAACGATTCCCAGATCAAAAAATGCTGCTCAATGCATGGCATGTTGCTTTACTAGATGCATGCAAATTAAAATATTAAGTATTTGATGACCATTAATTACACATTTATTTAGGACAGGACATTAGAATCAACAAAACATAACTGATAAAACTTGATGAAAAAATGTGTTTCTCACTTTAAACAATGTTACACCCAAGGGTTTCTTTTTCCAACTTCCTGATTAACATTAGCAATAATAATTATTAATATGTACTGTTGCTTTGGATCATTTAACAGCAAGTCCTGAAAAAGGAAGACGGTTTTCCATCTTCAAAGTTTTGCAGACAACAGTTACAGTTGACAGTAAATGAAGACACACCAACACTTCTATAAAAGTTGCTGTTGCAACTTGAAAACAATCACAGTCCTTTAAGCTAAACTGTCAACAGTGTCTCCAACAAGCATACATTACAAACTGATTTTGAAATATCAAAAACTTCCCACACTTAGAGGAAGGTTTTATAGACATGCTGTGCTTTGGCTTTACCACCGTGCAAGCACAAAAATCAAACAATTTTTGCAATATTCTTAAATTCATATTTGTCATATTTTTTATTGAAATTTTCAACCTTATTTAAAGTGAATTCTTTTTTTCCGGATCTTTAAGTAAACTCAACTTCAGTCAAATTGTTTTCATCTATGAAAAACTTGACAGCTTTAGTTTGAAAATAAGAAATGTTATCAACACTTGGGCAACTGTGTGATTGTGGTGCAGAGGTAGGGCAGTCGACCTCTGATCGGAAGACTGCTGTTTCAATTCCTGCGTTGCCCGATCATGTGTCGACGTGCCCTTGAGCAAGACACTGAACCCCGCTTTGTCCCTGATGGTTAATGGTTGGCGCCAGTGTTCGGCAGCAGTGTGTGATTGGGTTAATGTAAATGTAAGGCTAAGGATGGTAGAAAAGCGTAAGTACACACTCTCTACTTTAAATATTGTTTTACTTCTGCATTTGGTTTGTTTAGTTTATATGTTTAGAATACGACACTATTCTGCATTTTAGAGGAATACTTACATTGCCTGAAGTGAATTTTCTGCTATACTAAACTGTATTTACAAATATTGCAAATCATTGATCTCAAATCAGCTTGAATGTCGCAAATATTCATACAGTTATTTTCTGGAACAGAGTCCAAATATCAGAGTATTTAGATACTCGTTACAGCCCCATAGTCTTTAAGGGATCACAATTCATGAAGCCCTTACTAAATTGGCAACTTTCTATTTTATTTTGTACCTTTTTTATACTCTACAAGCTAAAAAAAACCTGAGATTTGAGAAAAAAATTGAAAGTTTTGGTGAGTAAGAAGAATATTTTCTCCTTCTTGGAAACAGAATGGGCTACCGCACACCCCTCCCACATCTCCAGTCCACTTACGTGAAAGGCCAACTGTTTCAAACCCACTAATGTAAATGCCATGTTCTCTAGAAATGACATTGTTTAAATTGTGCATTGGAAGAGTTAAGACACACACACATTGCCATGTGTGGAGTCGATTACATTTCATTGAATGAGACAAAGTTTCTCAGTAATGCTGATATGAGTGTACAGCATGATGAGCTGTTGATGGAATGCATATTCTAGAAATAATAAAGCTACACATTAAGTGAAAAACAAAACCAGGACATTGGCAAAATGATCAAATCATGGTCACTTTTAACAATTTGCAGCTTGTAAGGATTCTCCAAAAAAATGTGCTCAAGTGTTTGATGTGGCCCTTAGGTTTCATTAAAGTCTAAAAAAAAGGGCAAGACTTTGTGTAGCAATTCCTCCCAGCAGCAGTCAGAACAAATGCTCATTTCTTGATGTCTAAACACATGTAGGGGCAGATTGGGTGGGGTGTGCTTGCCACAGGTAGCTAAATTCTGTCTGAACAGGATGTAAAACTAAATATTAATGTGGTTTTATTGAAAATAACTAAATTAATGTAAAACCTCATGAGTTTGCTTGTCAAGTTTGTTTGAGAGAATTTAAATTCAGAAGCTCAGGATGCAGATTAAAAAAAAATACTACTTATGAAGGAGATACATTGATACCGACAGTAAAAAAGTTAAGGAAATAAATTGATCCAATAAATATAACTTAGAGTTCTGAAAATTTTTCCCCACAGTTTGCTTGAAATTGGCAACTACAAAAAATTAGGCCATGACAAGTTTTTGGGGATTTATTTTTTATTTTTTAATAGCTGTCATCTTTCCTGACTGATCTATTAATGTAGCCTGATGCAGCTTTTGGAGCATGCCGGAGTCTAAATCTCATTTAATTCTTTAAGTAAATTATACCTCATGACACATTTATCGCAATACGTATCGCATCACCAGAGTCTTGCCAAAACTCACCCCTACTCTAGTCCCATTTTAAGGTCTAGAAACCCAGACTAACCAGTTATTCTTATGGTACATAAAGACTTATTAAGAATTTGAACATATCAACACCAATCAATATGGAGCTGAGTCTCAGGAATGAATAATAATGCACTGACAATCATCTGCCAAGCTAACACAATATCTTTTGTTGCTACTTTCATGATGAATCATAAACTCAACTTTTAGCTTGAATCGTTTTTGTAAAAGGGGAATTTGTACGCATATTACTCATCCATCTAAAGGCAGACAAGAAGTCGTACTGTAACTATTCTCATGTTTTTGGTTGATTCCTTTTAGTGTTCTAGTGGTCTGGAGCTCATTGCGCATATCGCTGAGCAGAAGGCAGGGCACACCAAAGACAGGCTGCTATAAGGAATGATGAATGGTGGATTTGAAATATGACACAGTAGTCTTTGTCAGTTCTTGTTTGCGTTCATGCAGCAGGGGGGCTGGAAGGCAGCTTCCTACGGTGGCGAAGAGATCCCAACATGCTGGAAATTACAATAAAAATGCAATTGTTTCAGGGAAAAAATCTACAGTACTTCAAGTTAAATACTTTACCTCGATTTCATTACTTCCATAAAGCAAGTGTTGATAATTTCAAAAAATTATTCAAATGATGTACTCCAATCATCCCATTTTCAATTAAAGCTGTAAATAGCTAAACTCCTGTAGCTTTATAAAATGGATGTTTGATTTTTCTTAATTTTCCTAATTAAACAGGATCTTTAGTAAATTAATATGGATAATAACCAAACATAGACTCTTTTGCTGTAAAACAATCAATAGAATGGTTATTTTGTCATTAAGAGTATTATAATAAGTCTTTGATTAAATCCAAATAACTGGATTTAGCTCCCTGTCAATACATAGGCTAATGTATTATTTGATAAACAACAGTAGTTTGTTTTAACCCCTACTCTGATTACAAGTTTTGTTTATCTTGTTTTTTTTTTATTTAAAATTGAGTGAATTAGTCAAATCCAGACTAAACATTGAGGCAAGCAGATGGATTTGTGCGTGTTATATGGCAACTCAACAAATAAAAGTATTTCCTTGGTGTTTAAGAATAAAACAAAAATCTAAAATCAAAGATGGGGTTGTTGTTCTGCCTTCTACATATATTTGTTTGGTAAGAAGACAAGATTTCTATGACAACCTTTTTCATATATACATTCTTAGAAACACATTTAATTGTTTTTCTCTGATTTGTACTTTTTCTTCAACCTCCAAATGAGTGCTATTCAAATTCTACGGGTTAAAGCAAAACATTTTAATTTAATTATTCTTAAAAAAGACACGATAATTGAGAAACAAACCACAATATTGAGCTAGCTGCATAGAAGTGAGGGACTTTGACATTTTAAAAGACAAGAAAAGTAAAAAAAACTTTGAAAGATATACCGTCTGATGGAATCTGAAAAGACATATACCAGGATTAAGTAATAAATGTTTTAGACCTTTTTTTTACCTATTCCCCATTGATCTGTATCAAACTGGCATGATACATGTGACCCATATATTATCCATAAAGCCAGAGGGATTCCCACTGTGGACAAGCTAAACCTTTCTTACCCTCCTATAGCCTGGTGTCAAAGCCTGATTGCCCATGTATGCAGATAACAATTTCAAAAGATTAATTCTCATCTTCCTCAACATTTTTTTACAGGATTTTTTTTTTTTTACTTGCGGTATACTACTTCTTTTCACATATCCTTTGCCTTAAATATGGAAAAAAGAACCCCTCCCTTCAAATACATCCTGAGGCTTATTCCCGATATGCCTGTTTGATATGCAGAGGTGCTAAATTATTTAGCTCGAATCTGTGTTTTGTTGTAGAATGAAGATGGAAGAAGGAATGCTAAAATACATGTATCAGCTTTGAAGTGAAGGCTAGTTCGGAGGAATTCCACTTTAGCTATTGACATCACACATAGTAGATTTTTCAGGTAATCATTAGGTATCGTATTATTTCCCCTGAATACTCCAAGCGCACTGTATTTCAGTTGGAAGAAAATGTGGTAGATAAGCTGCATTTTAATGACAACTGTGTCAGTGCACATGCCACATTGTCACCAAAATGTTAATGAAGTATCAGGATAATATATTAAACCACAACTGTTATAGATAAACTAAAACAATTAAAATGAGAAAGGGAGGAAATGAAAGATGCTAATAAAATGACAGGGCAAATAATGACTGTCTTTTTTTTTTTTTTTTTGAGGGGAAAGGGGTTTAATTTCCTCCTTTGCCCCTCTTCCCGCTCTACTCTATGCCTTATGTCCTTCACACATTAGGAAACCAGGCGTCTCAGCATGCCTGTGGCATTCCAACATAGCTGCCAGTAAGATGCAACACTGCAAAAGTGCTGCCTGGAAGTCTCCTGTGTGGCATGTTAAGCAATTGTAATCTGCCGCAGTGCAGACAATAAATTCCACCGCATAACTAGTGTCGCTGTGACACCTCACCTGAACTGCATGTCGTATGGGCAGATAGGGGGGACGGCTGGGAAACTTATAAAGAATGTACAACATGTGTTCCCAGAGCAGACACAAAAAGAGCAAGTCGGGAATACTCGACTTTTAACCTCATGTGTCGTTTGTGGTTTTTGCTTGATCTAGCGCCACTTTGGTCAGTGTGTTTTTCCCCAGTTCCCTGCAACAATGAAGCTTAGTGTTATGACAAATCTGAAGTCCTGGGCTGTCTTCCCAGTTCCCAAAAGCTTAATGGTGTGCCATGTGGAATGATGTAATGCTAAAACACTGCAAAACTTGAGTGCTTGCAAGCTTTAGCGAGGTTGAGAGAAAATCTGCAGACAGAAAGGGAGACAGACAGCAGGAGACTCAAAGGGCCTGATTACTGCATATCATCTAGAATACAACTTGTACCACACAAATCTCTGGTGAGATCCCCATACTGTTGCAGTATGATAACAGCAATGAAAAGCCAGTTTGCGTTGGGGTTCTCTTAGCGCTGCCGCCTCGCAGTGTTAAGGAAAGCGATGATCACTGGATGTCCTAGACAGCAACTCCGCAGTTATTTGACAAACTGAAAGCTATTTCAGGCTGTCACAAGCAAAATAATTTGGAACACCCCGTAGCAAAGACCTATAATCCCCAACAAAGAAATGATATTATTCATAACAGTGTGAACAGAAACGCACCAAAGCTGCCCTCCACTAAGTGTGGATTTTGCTAGGGGTTTTGATAATTTTTTTCCCACACTTTTTTCATGAAAGATATTAGACTAGCTTTTCATTCTTTTCTCATCTTTCAGCTACAGAAGATTAAAGGGTGGAGCTCTATGGCTAGCACAGCAGCTCTAGATGTGATGACTTGAGCAGCATAGACATCTCATGTTGCATAAGAAAAAAGTAAAGGCAATTAAATGAGCAACAGCAGGCTGTTATGTGAAGGATGAATGAAAAAAAAAAGCTTAGATGGGAATAAATATTGACTTGTTTTGTGCATATTTTTCTGTACAAGTATACTTCTCAGTATGCAATTAATGTTTTTAATTTGGCAACAGCGACCACACCTGTATTTTTTAAATTAAATTTTAGTTGAGCATGATTCAGTTTCACATAATTGCAGCTTATCAATTATAACTTAGAGGAAAAAAACATATTTTTTTAAGGAAGTCTGGTTTGTTAAAAGGTCTCATAAGAATAATTTAAGTTATAGTTACTCTTTATTGAGTGGCAAATATATATATATATATATGGAGAATTTTGATTGTGATTGTTTTATTTTTTAGAAGTAAAAAACTGATTAAGATTCACATTTACAACAGAAACGAGATAATCACTAACATAAAATAAAAAAAAAGAAAAAAAAAATACCAACACAAGAAGTTAAGCTTTGGTGTAATTCCATTAAAAAAAGATTAGTAGTTTTTCTTTTTCATTGCTCCTTTAGCTGGTGCCACCTTAACTCTTTTTCTTTTGTTCATTCTTTATCCACCTAGATCCAATTGCTACTCAAACTTTTCAACCAATTATAATGCATTTTCTTGACTTTATATTCAACAACTGTTTGTGTGTCCAGATTCTAGGCCTTTAGAATAACTTTATGCTATATGTTCTTTCAGTTTTCATGAGTAATCATTCTAGGGTAGGGGTCTTTAATAGTAGAAGAGCCATTTGGGCTCGTTCTCTACTGATCAAAACCTAGAAGGAGCTGCATGGTCTTAATTTAGCCTTTAACAAATTTGAATTTGCACTCATAACCTTCTTTTTTTTAAACAATTAATATGGATGATGTCTATTTTTTTTGGCAAGAGCAATAGCAAAAATATAAAAAGAAACTTTTTACCAAAGTTTTGCTTTGCATATACAATCTGTGCTTTCTGGAGATAATATTGAGCAAACAAGGCTTCTTCAGGTCAACAGGGATGTAAAAACCTACATAGTTTATCATCTATATTCACCTCTGCCATCAATATAAATTAACTAATCTAAATTAAATAAATGCTAATTAAGTAATCCTTACTTGAAAAAACTACTATTATTTTATTTTTCTTCAACCAGAGAGCCACTATGGAGAGATTAAAGAGCCACATGTGGCTCTGGAGCAGCAGGGTTACAGACCCCTGTTCTAGGGGAGTAATATTTAATCGATCCAACTGGATCCAGAAAAACGGAGTGGTCTGGCTGGTACATACTGGATCAGGAGGTCAGTTATGTATTTTGGTGCTAAACCATTCAAATCTTTATAAACCAGTAACAGAACTTTAAAGTATATCCTCTGACAGACAGGTAACCAGTGTAAAGACCTCAGAACTGGACTGATGTGGTCTACTTACTTGGTCCCTGTGAGAACCCGAGTAGCAGAGTTCTGAATAAGATGCAGCTTCCTGATGGATTTTTTTGGTAGTCCTGTAAAAACACTGTTACAGTAATCAAGTCGACTAAAGATGAAAGCATGCACTAATTTCTCCAGATCCTGTTTAGACATCAGATATTTAATCCTTGAGATATTTGAGATGATAATAGGCTGATTTTGTGACTGCCTTATCAAATGTAGGTCTTTGTCCATCACTACACCCAGGTTCCTTGCATGGTTGGTAGTTATTAGTTGAATAGATTGAAGCTCTGTAGTGACGTCCAACCTTTTTTCTTTAGCCCAAAGACAATAACCTCAGTTTTGTTTAACTGAAGTAAGTTATAGCACATCCAGTCATTAATGTCCTCAATGCATTTACCAAGACCCTGTACAGGGCCTCGGTCTCCTGGTGTCAGTGTAATATATATCTGTGTGTCATCTGCATAGCTATGGTAACTAATGTTTTTGTTCTTCATACCATGGCCAGTGGGAGCATGTAGTTGTTAAATAGAAATGGTCCCAGAATGGGGCCTTGGGGAACTTCACATGACATTTCTTTTGACTCAGATGGGAAGTTACCAATTGGCACAAAATATCTCTTGTTTTCCAAAAATTGTTTTCCAGTTTAGTACTGGCCAAGCAAGACCCTCCCAGTTTTCCATTCGTTTGTGTAATATAGCGTGGCCAACTGTATCAAATAAAATTAGCACAGACACATTTCCACTGTTTGTGTTCAAATGTATGTTATTAGTTACTTTGGTCAGAGCTGTCTCAGTACTGTGGTGCTGTATGAAGCCTGACTGGGAGATTCCAGTCTTCATTTGCACTTAGTCTGTTTCTATGCCGTCTCGTATGTTGAATACACTTACAGGAGGAACTGGACAGCACCAGGCCCTGATATAATCCACACCTACTGCTTATAGGAGCTGACTGATCTACATAAACACCTGGTAGTATACCTGAACCAGCTGCTTGTGGATGGGAACCACCCTGAACGGAAGGCTAACAGTCCTGATGCTGAAGAATTCTTAGAGAGAAACAGCCCCATCCAACTACAGTCAATCCCCCGTCGCTTTTCAACATGGGAAGCTCTAGGCACCATGGCAGCTGAGATGAGCAGGCAAATGGATCAATACATGAAAAAGGTCTAGAAAGCGATTGGAAGGAGACCAAGCAAACAGAGGCAGTGACTGATATTGGAAAATTCTACTGGTGACTGGACAAAGCTGATCTAAAAGACAGCAAATAGTCACTAATCATGGTAGAACAGAAGGAGCCGTTACAGGCAGGACTCCCGGTACCGGCTGCGCCCCTATTTTTTTATTTTATTTTGCAGTTTCAAGCCAAATGACTCATTCTAATTAGAATTACTTTTAGCTGCTGCAAAACAAGGTCCACCTTTCTAAAGAAATTCAGGTGCATTTCAGCTACTAGTTTTTGATGACTCATGGCACCAATCAAGCCCATCATAGGTGAGTTTGGCTGGTAGGTACTGTTGGATGTTGCCCACCCTTTTTTGTAGTGGTGGGGTACTTATTTACTAATAAATGGTAACATGGTTTTGCCCTTGATTTAATGCAATTCTTTCACATTTTTAACTTGTGATTTAGTGTATCTTATTGTATAGGAATCCTTCCCTTGAGGATAGAAAGAAGGTAAAGGTAGAGCGGTTGACTTTGGATAGGGCAAGTTAGGCGGACAGGGTTGGAACCAAAGCTACCTGCCCAACATGCCCAATCAACAACAATCAACAAGTGTAGAAGTGTCTTTGGGCAAGACACTCAATGCCACATGGATAATGGAGGTTGTAAGTAGGCGCTAGTGTTCGGCAGTAGATGTCTGTGCGCATGGGTAAATGGAACTGTAACTGTAAGGTGCTTAAGAAGGTAGCTACTAACCTATATTTATTTTTTTTTCTTTTAGACAAGACCAATTTAAGGTAAGTAGTTTCTTTATGTTTTTGGATGGATGTTTTTACCTGAGATCCAAAAGTCATAAAAATAATTTGAATACATTTAACATTCAAAATTCTGTTGTTCAAGTCAATCTTGCTTTATTCTCCTAATATTTATTTATTTTTTAAGTGAAGCTCTGCTGTAATTTCAATAGGTTGCTTCCTCCTTCAAAGCCTTTGACTGCCGTCACTTTCACTTTCACGTTTTCATTCATTCATTATCTACCTCACTGCTTCGGTCCAATAACTATTCAGTCTGCGTTTTCCAGGCAATCAATATCTGTTTCCTTTCCTTTAAATTCCACCATTGTTTGTGTCTCCACATTCCAGGCAATTACGCAAGCCCTCTTCTGCCCCAATCGCCACCTCTTGTGCCCTTGGGATGCATCATCAGTTTCACGGCTACCATAGACTCTGAGGTTACTTTGTCCGAGATCCTGATCTGAGCTTGTTAGGTCATGTTCCGGACTCTAATCACTGAAAGACTTTTAATGTTGGAATACACCGAATATGTATTATTGTATTGTTTAAATAAATCATGTTTTTTTAAAGGTTTATCCTCCTGGTCAGTAAAACGTTATCCAGGCAAAGATACCTTTTCTTTTAATCTTTTTTTGGCATTTTTTTAAGCTGTATGACAAACTTGGTTCAGAAACATAAAAGCTGATTTTCTATTTCTATTCATATCCCTGACCAATTTGTTGCAGCCCGTAGAAACACACTCTTTACTATTCATGGCCTTCTAATACCCTTGGCTCTTTTTGGACAAAAGGTAGAGCAGAGAGCCAGGGGCACTTCATTTCATGCTCTGCCTCCTCAACCCCAGATGTTCACCTCAAAAGCATCTCCACTGATACAGGTAGAAGCTTAATGGTCTGCAAATTGCCCCAAGCTCAAGTAATGAAATGCAACCTCTGTATAATTTTAATTGAGAACTCTGGACGGGAATCAAATGATAATGTGCTGCATGCATGGGAAGTTTTTGAGTAACAGTGAAATTTGTGTTTGGTGTGTAAGTGCAGTGTGAGCTAAGGTAAATGGTTCTTCTCCTCTCATGCCTTTCTTCCTTTTAATTGTAGATTGCACGGTGTAATAAACGGGATGGTCATGACTTAACATCTGGTAAATGAGGCAGAGGATGTACACACCTCTGAATGCACAATGGTGCTCCATATTTACAATTCTATCCGACAGGACACCTATTAAAGCCATAAACCCACTCAACCGTTTGATAAGATTCTCTAAATAACCCAGCTCCTTACCCAACCCCCGTTTGATGCAGATGCAGATGCATACCTTATTCTAAGACTTGCTCCAATGTGTCCTCATTAATACTAAGTTGTTGTTTCTCATGTTATCAATTGAAAGTATTATGTTTGATTGATGCAAATATATATAAGCCTTTACAACCAGCATGACCAACCAACTTATCTTCTGCTGTCTGAGTCAATGAGGCTAAAAGAATGACAGTCACAATATTGTTAAAAAAATCAATTAAACGTTGGTGTTGAAGCCGCTGCTTTCAATTTAACGAGGGATTCTTGAGTGTAGCTACTCTGTTGACGTTGATGAGCCTGTTTGCACAACAGGAGGGATATTTTGGACAGAAACACAGAAATGTGAAGGCGTCTTATTGTGTACCATGCTTATTTGTGATAAAATTATTAATCTAGAAAAGAAAGAAAAATGCAACTATGCTTATCACTAATTTCGTTCTAAAAGTTTAAATGGTGCACTGTAGGAAAAAAAGTTAAATGAGACAAAAGAGTAAACATTTGACATAAACATAAAAAAAATATCACTTTAAAGAACCTTAAAGCGTTTTTTTGATCCATTTACGCATTTCTGAGAAATCCTCTAAAAACCTGCGCTCTCAGCACCAGCCCCTCCCATACCCACAAAAACGAAGAGTGGTCGTCATTTAGTTAATCAACCTCAGTGTATTTGATTGTGTGGTTTTTCAGTTAGTCTTTGTCAAGTCACGTGTTATGCTACTGGTTTGTTCTCCCATGATTTTGTCATGTTTAAGTTTATTTAGTAAATCTTTAAGTTTCCGCCACCAAGTCTGGTCTCCTGTGTTTGGGTCCTTCACCCCTATCCCTGACACAGAGTGACAGCCCCTTTAAGGAAGAGTCTGCTCTGACTGCTCCGCCCCCAGTCTAACACCCAATTTCTCCATGGAGCTAGGGGTGATCAGCAAAAACTTTCATTTTAGATGCACAATATCATATATCTTCCAATTGTGTCCTGATTTCAATAAATTCCAGTGCAAACAGGTGTTCATTACTTTAGACGCAGGGCTCCTTTAAGATCCCCCACCCCCCGGTTGGGCACAGTCGTGCAGACACCAAGTGTATTTGTGTTGTGAACCAGTGTAGCGATGGCTGGGGCTACTAAGAGCAGGTATATGGTACGTGCATCCATCTTTGAAAAAAAAAATATATATATATATTTGTGGGAGAAATGTAGACACACTGCCGGCTCTAGGATGACGTCCTGATATAGTTGTCTCTTTTAACAAGTTAATTGCACTCACTCTTCATGTTTTTTTTTGTTTTGTTTAGTATATATACATATATGTATATATTTTAGGGTCGGAGTTTGTGGGTGGGGTGGGGCGTAATGGGCTACAATGGTAATTTGTTTGCTTTTAAATGTTTACATTTTTTTTTTTTTTTTTTATGAATGTTTCTTATGTACAGTGCCTTGAGCTGGCACGGGCCATGAAAATTACTTTATAAATAAAGGTTTGATTCAATTTGAAATTAGCAGCTCCCACACGCAGCGGCAGGTGGAGCCTCAGGAATCGAGTCGTTTTACTTCCAGGTAGGAAAAAAACTCACCAAAATAACTAATATTTCATAAATAATTTGTTTTTCAGTGTTTCAAAGGTAATATATGATCATACTGTATGCATGGATATTCACTCTGAAGGCTTAAGAAAATCATGTTATGGCCCCTTTAAAGCAATCCATATGTGATCATTGTCACTGTGTGCAAGAAGCAAACTGAAAATGCCAGATCATTCTCCAAACAAACTAATTGAAATAATTGAAAATACAGTCCAAATTAAAAGTTTAATTTATATGTATATATATAATCTGTATAGAATATACGGAAACTGTCTCAGAATGGTTTGCTAACATTCTTTATTCAAACACAGAGAAAGGACACAAAGGACTTGGTCCTTAACCCTAGAACCCTTTCGCTGCAAAAAGTTACACCATCACTTTTGCCGAGTAATTTTTACCCAATATAATATACCCAATAAAAAGTATTTCTCATAAAAAAATAGAACAAGATATGATAACACAAGATAAATTAGAGTAGTTTTCTTTTATTTCAAACTGGGCTTTGTGGAACAAAGTGGGGAAAAAAGCATCGGAAGATCTTAAGAACATGCTTAAAAATGACAGAAAAAGTAGGAATTGAGAAGAAATAAATCCTTAAAAAATAAATAATGATACTGTACACTTGACTTTTGGTTCACTTATTCATGGGACATGTGAGACTTTACCCAGGGACCCATGACACTCAAAAAAAATTAAAATGATGTAAATATTTTTGGTTGGGTAAAAATCAGTTCAGTTATAGAAGAAACTCTGCTGAGGGAGGGTTGATGAAAAACACCTCACAAACATTCATTGTACAAAAAATAAAAAAGAAATGAGCAAAAGTAAAAGTTACATGCATGAATCTGTTGAGTAAAACAATAAATCTCTGGTACTTTTTTTGCCATAGTTAGAATGAAAGTATTGCGACATCCCACTCAACAACATCTGCTATGTTTTTGTTCGGTAAACATGAAAAAATGGCATCCTCTAAATAAAATGTGTTGATAAAAGTGGGTCACAGGCAACAAGTGTCAGGCATGCTGAGATTTAGTGGGTGCGCGGCACCGTAGGAAGGTTTGAATGACTCGGGATAAACCAGATGCTGTCAAGCTGTCAAATAAAACCCTCACTGCTGTGACAAACACTGTTTTGAAACCAAAACTTGACTGACACGTGGAGAAATATGGCAGCTAAAAGGATGAAATGACTGAAAGGGCAAACCATCACAAAAAAGACAGTCACAAGGCAAAACTAATTTAGAAATGTCTGTGTGTCATTTTTTTGCAAACCAACAAAATTACAGGTGTTATTTACAAAGAGTACTGCTTATTTGTCCTCTACCTAACCTCTCCCAGATGTTGGTGGGCATCCTAATGATGAAGTTTTCTGCAGGACGTGAAACAAACTTAAGAGACAAGTTGACTCTCGGGCATTTTAAAGACACACACATGGGCACACATACATTTAGGGCATGGATGGAGCACATCCCAAAGCCCTCTGACAGGCAGAAGGTGATGCTGCCAAGGCCAGCTGCTCCTGCCCCACCTCTGCTCAGCTGTCCGAGCTCAGAGCAGCCTTTGAACAGCCTATTACCCCGACACAGCACCGGGGGAAAGCAATCAGCTCCAGGTAGACTCCTCTCACACCAGATGGCGTGGGAGATGAATCGAGCAATTATATTAGTGCTTGATAATTCCTCAGATGAAGCTAATTACAGAGAAAAATTGCTACTATGTTCTTTCTTTTTTTGTCTTTTTATTTTACCTCTGTTTGAAGAGATTTGATCTAATTTATTTTTATGAGCAGGATAAAAAGAAAGTAACTAATTGATTTTCTTTTAAAGTTACAGCATTAAAACTTTTTAATTAATCCTGAAAAACAACCTACAAATCATAAAATAAACAATTCTCCACAAACTAAATATTTGTTCAAGTTTTTCTGGTAAGATATTAAGGTAAACCCTCTATAAATGTATTTAACTTAACATTTAGTTTCATTTATGACAATACAGATGCTTTTCAAATACATGTAAATATCTTAAAAAGGGACATATTCAATTTTTATTTTTTGTAACAAACTTAAACTTAGTGTCCAGAGTCTCATGCATGCTTTTATTCCTCCACTGTAGCTCTTTGTATCTAAAGACAAATGCAAAGGCTTGGAAAAAAAAAAAATCAGTTAGTTTTAGTTATTTAACATATGTTTTTTATTTTGAAAGAAATTGTGCTGCTGTCTAAAATAAAAAAAGCAAAAAACACAGAATAAAAATATAACACTCTTAAATTTAATTACTGAAAATATCTAAATGCTACAACTTATAAATACAAGGCTTAAAGGCCTCAAAAAGTTTATTTTTCTAAATGGTAAAATTGAAAATTTTGGTCTGTAAGAAACTGGATTAAATGGGTCTTTTAGCGTTAATCCTAATTATTGTATCACTTTTCTGTCTTTTTATGTATTTTTTTTGTTATTTTAAGAACTGTTATTTTTGTAATTGTATGATTTGTTCTTTACTGTAAGGTGACTACAGGTAAAAAGAAAGGTGCCATGTAGATAAAATGTATTATTTTTCATAAAGATAGCAGACCTCTTCTCATAGAAACGTTGTAGAAGTGCAATGCCTTTTTTCCCCCTTTGTCCCTGCTATTGTATGCAACACACATTTTATGAAAAATACAGTGGAATAACTAAATCAAAGAGCTCTGCAAACATCTTTCCAGCACTGGCTTAAACCACAGCAGACAGAGACAGGTGACACCGGAATGTGAATCGCAGCCAACTTCAAAGGATTTAGGTAAACTTTGAAACAGTGCTTATTGCTCCTTTATCCACTTTTGTGTTAATGAAAAGCATGTCCTGAATCTGTCACTGGAGATTAGGTGAATATCATTACTATTGTCCTTTTGCCAATGTAGATTAAGTGAATCCACAGGGATTATAGTCCAGCACATGACAACATGCAATACTGTTTTCCTGGGAAATTTAGGAAAGGTTGAGCCGATAAGCGCCAGGAATAAAGTGTCACAGAGGATACATGCTGACTAAAATTCTTATGGGTTGGGATGTTTTGTCTTACCATCACAGTGTAACGGAAAGTAGGAAATCCTGAATGCTCTTTTTGCACTAAAGCGACACAGTTTACAGAGTTTATTTTGTTGAACGGGATCTACTTCTACTGTGGCTCCTGAAATTGTTTAGTTAAAACTTTGTTTAGTTAATTACGTTTTTATAAAAATACAAGATTTAAAACAACAACAACAAAATGTGTTTTTTAAATGTAAAATGCAAAAATTGTGGGAATATTAGCATCCATCCATCCTCAGAACCCACTGATTCCTTCTTTTTATGGATCACAGGGATGCTGGAGACAAACCAGTTATTGATGAGCAAAGGGGAGATATCCCTAAAGAAGTCACCAGTCTGTTGTAGGGACTTGTATGCATTTATTTTATTTAAAAATGGGCAATTTTTGTACAAACCCATACCACAAAAACTTTGAGAAAAAAGCAATAATTACATTTTTCCCCTTAATTTGACAAAAGTAGATCCATTTACTCTTATGGTGAAACAGCAGAAAAACAACTTAGTGGCTCAGCAAAATTCTTAAGGTTTACCAAGCTGGATGGACTAAGACCATCCTGAGATTTTTTTTTTTTTAATTAAATGTTCCATCTGTATTTTCATTTAGGTTCATAGTCACATTGCATCCTGAGAACTAAAATAACAGGACTCACTCAGGATTACTGTTAATCTTTTTCTCTAGCAGTTCTTTAGTTCATTCTTTGTTTCATCACAAACAATAATGAAAAAATATGGCCTAAATCATGTGGAATCAACTTTTTTTGAGCTTTTAAGTGTATTATAATGTTGATTCCTCACCAAAAAACAACCCCAAAGTGGTATTTTGGTCCATTCATGCATCTGGAGCATTCCTCTAAAACCCTGCGCTCTGAGCACCAGCCCCTCCCAATCCATAAAAATGAGCAGGTCCTCACATTGTGACGTAGACAAGTGAAAAACACCTGCCAGTACCGCCCCCATGCTAACACACCCATTTTTTTTTTCAAGAATGCTTATTATTTTCTGGCCTTTTTTCGGTTTGGTTCTGGCATTCCCAGAATTAAACCGCAGACTGTAGTGGACCAAACTGCTGGGAAACTTACAAAGTTCAAAACGTTGCTCATAGTGTTGCCTCAACAAGAAGTGGTAAGCACAAAGAAGAGAACAGGCTGGTCCAGCAAATCCTCTGATTATTGCATTTTAAGAGCCTGGATCATGTTTACCCTCCAAACCATTTTCCAATTTATTCGTGATTTCTGCTTCTTAGTTTTTTTCTCCCTGGGCCATTCTTCTTCTTCTTTATTTTTTTATTTTATTTTTTATTTTTTTGCTTTTTTGTGGTTTTCAATATACAGCTCTTACGTCATTTACTCCTTAGTTTACTTCTGCATTTTGCATTTTGGTTCACCCTCAAGTGAGCCGAGACCCTCGCTCTCAAGCAGGCCAGGGTTTACTTGTTTGATTCCATACCAAATTTCACACAAGCTTTCGTGCATGCTGAACAAAATGCCATATCCTTCAGGCATTCCCAAATCAACCTCTGCTAGTCTTATTTTGCAAGAAGTTGTCAGTCAGACGCTGTAAAAATCCTTGAGTAATACGTTTAAAAGCCATGAAGCACAACTCCTTTTCACAGGGTTGTTTCATCATTGTTATTGAGAAACTTTGTGCTTTAGTTTCTTTTACGCAAATGAACAAACACAGCATGTTGTGTCAGTAAACTTGCCTTACTTTTATATTACTGTGGAGTCTAATTTATTGCAGGAGTTACGTTCTAAAAACAAAACACAATAGAGAAGTAGTCTGTTTTATTGTTTGCTAGTATTTTAGATCATTTAAGGCTGTAAAAAACTTACACACTGTACATTTTTCTCAAACACAAATTAATATTTTCACCTTCTCCTTTCTTGTTTAATCTCTAAAAGAACAAAAACCTTAATAGTAAAGTAATATAGTGTTATAAAATTAAAACAAAGATTTCACAGTTTGTACAGGAGAGATGACATGGAGGGGGTTGATTGACATGGTCTACAGCTAATCAGGACAGAGAAGACAATGTACTGCAAAAAATAAAAATAAAAAAAAAGCTGAAACAGTGAGACCACTGAAGGGGAACTGCATTATAGTGAGGAATCGTTGGATATTATGCATCATTTCTACGGAACGGTCCAGACCTGACAAGTTTAGAATGGCCTGGGTAATTCAAGTGAGTGTTTCCATTGGTTGTTGGCTTAAGTGGGGAATCAATGGGTTGGCTCGCTATACGCTAGCCAGCCAGCTTCCCAGTGGACGCATAGCACGCTATCAAACTCCGCTTATCGAGGTAGCGAGCTCTACTGAACCAAGCTCTGCTGTATCAAGCTAGTGAGCTCCATTGTATTGAGCTAGAGAGCTCCGCTGTTTCGAGCTAGCGAGCTTTGCTGTGGCAAATTCTGCTGTATTAAGCTAGCGCGCTCTACCTTACCAAGCTAGCAAGCTCTAATGTACACCAAGCTTTGGCGTATTAAGCTAACGAGCTCTACTGTAGCGAGCCCCGCAGTAGAGAGCTAGCAAGCTCCGGTGTGGCGATCTAGTGATCTCTGCTGTCCACCAGATGACTGGCTAGTATAGCGAGCCAGCCCATTGAGTTCCCACTTAAGCTGATGTGGGCAAACAAAGGTGGGGCCACACAGAAACTGCGGACAAACCCATTCGGGGCCCACATTTTCTGCCCTATTTTAAACAATATTGAGCCCACCTGGGCTTGCTAGATCCTAACTGCAAAAAGAATTATATATATGAAAAACTGCATCTGCTGTGTTGCATTAAATAATGAATGAGTCAACCAAGCCAAACAATGGTTGTTTTTTGACATTAAAGAAATAAAGAAACCTCTCTTGAGTCCAGAGTGACAGAGCACTGAGGGGCTTGGTAAGTGAAACATTTAATATAAAGTTTATTTTATTGTTTAGCACCTTTTAAATTTTTCATTTTAGCAAAACAAACAAACACAGGCGGTGTTTGTGTAAAATAAGCCACAAGCTCTTTGTGTCAAGTTAAATCCTGCTGATCATCATGAGACAATTTGAAGGGCAAAAAAGTCTAAATCCTCCTTAGTTTGTGACAGAAAGAAAACTGGAGTTATTTCCTAAAACTAACTGAAGGAGACAAAGTTGTCAAAACTTCAAACAGCGCAAATGTAATATTCATTTAAAAAAAAAAAGTGTGAGAAGTAATGTTAAATTGACGCTTTTTTTGCTGCATAGTTACTGAGAAAATTAGTTTATGGTGTTTCATCAAAGTTTGGAGCAACACAACTGCGGGTCCAAAAAATCCTTGTGATACAGTACATTACATTGCTCATGGATCCACTCTAATCCTCTGGTCACAAATACAGCTGCGATTGGAAGGCATCGGCAGAATCTTCAAGATTAGCTGCTGCTGCCTAATTTTGAAAAATCATGAAAAATCATTGAATGTAGACAGCAACAGTGAAGCAGGAATGATGTAACTATAAAATCAGGTTGACGACAGCTGGATTGAGGGGACTGTGGTCACACGCTAGATGGCACCAGAAAACAATTCTAGCCGGTAGTGGAAATTTCGCAACTTTAGCTGGTTCTATAAGTGGAAATTTCCTAAACTTAAGAAAACCCTTTAAAACATGACATTTTAAATCCTTTTTTAGAATTATCAACAGCACTGCTACCGTACGATTTCACACTCTGACAGTGGCGGTGGGAAAGGAGCTCGGGGCAGGAGGGTGGTAGTCTGAAATTGACCAATCATCTGATGATTTTAAGGACCTTGGAGACCCTCCTATCAGTCTGCCACCAGCCTATCACTGGACTGTAACCACATGACCTCCAAATGTGTCCGGGCAGCCACTGACCAATGTCAAAAAAATTGTCTGGTCGCCATTTTATTTGAACTTTTTTTTTAAAACCTTTCTCGGCTACCGCCAGTGTGACTGTCATCTTCCAATCACAATTGTTGTCATGTGGCCACCTTCCAAATTTGTTTAAAACTGGATTTTGGTTGCTGTGGCATTTTGGGATATATGTGGAGGGAAAATAAGTCTTTTGATCAAGTTCAACACATTTAAGATATTGATCATCCGTGGCCAGATTTTAAGAACCCACGGAGACATCACTGTAGCAGAAAAATACCAGACATGTTTCGTGGTCCACTTGGTCTGTAGTACATTATAAATATTTATATATACATATAAATATATGTTTTTGATGAAATTGTTTTGTTTCTCGTGTTAATATGACATATTCACGTTCACAATTGTAGTTTGCAACTCCATCTATAGACAATACAGCCGGGTTTTTAGAAATGTATCTAAAAAATCTACCCTACACACAGTTTACCTGGAATCAGCATCAGTTTTGACCCTAAAAACATCAAATCTTTTTGCTGTTTATTTTTTTTTTTCCTTTATCTGCATTTTAGTTACAGTTCAATATTAACTCATACCATATCAAATAATAATGTTTGCCAAAACTGTTATTGTCAAACTACAGACAGCATAAAAAAATAAATCTGCGCTGGATAATATTTGTATTCTGAGGGGGAATACTCGTGGTCTTATTTCCAAGGAATTGAACAGGTTCACTTGCAAATGCCTGGGGATACCTCCAGGGTTATCAAGCAAAAATCATTTTTGTTTGATAACCTGTCATGTCAAACATGTCTTACTTGCCTTTAAATTGAATGTTATGTTAACCTTACACCGAGATCACAAATTCTTTGTTTTTCATTTTTTTTTGACAGAATATGTTTTTCTAACACTGGCTCCTGGTCCAGAATGAAATCCATTTTGCAAAGTCAATTTAAACAGACGCTGACATATTACAAGCAGGAACGATGCAGTTTAACAGTCTCATTCCATGTTTTGTCTCATTTCATTACTGAAACCTTCTGTTCGCACCCTCCCATCAGCTTCGAGGAATGAATCAGAATTAGCAAGGGTCAAACTGCTTTGCTGTCCTATTCCACAGCCACTCTGATGTGTACGGCTGAATTTATGCACTCAGCTTTGACCTAAGGAAGCTATCATTAATGTGAACATTTGGGTTAAAAAAAAAGTTTGGTTTTGTAATGGGTGGAAGGTGGTGTTGACAGAAAACATATCAAAAGCCTATCAGTTTAGCAAACTTTTACAGCACGTAAACTTTAAAGAATTGGTGCAGTGGTCAGCAACTGCAGGGATCTAACAAAAGAGATAAGCTTTTTTGAAATCCTACCGTCTTTCGTTCACTCTTTGCTTGAGATTTACTTAAAAAATGGGACAAAGAAAACAAAATCCAGCTCATGTCTGCCAGTTCAGATCGCAGACAGCTTCACAAAACCTTTGAGATTAGAGTTCTGCATCAAACAGCTGCTAGACGGAACTCAACACAGACCTAGGAGAATTTTAAAGATGAACACAATATTGCTTCAAACTAACTATCCAAACAATAACGGAAGACGGGAAAAAAATCCCACTAAAAACACCAACAAACAATCAAATCCTATGTTTTCTTCCACTTAATAATGCTGATATACTATATAAATTCTGGATCACTTGGCTTTGTCCTGTCAACAAGTTTAGAAGTTCAAACTGAGTTCAGAATGAGTGGACTGAAAGCATAAATGAGATTGTCAGCGCTGTCAGTGAAGGTTACAGGTGAGAGTCGAATCTAAGATGAGTTTAAAAATTCATAGACTATTGATCCTTACACTGGAGAAAAGCAAAGCTTCCCATACACAGGCAAAATTGACGGTACCTGAAATGCAATGTTTAAGATAGGAGTTTGGGAGAACGCATATTGTTTATCCATCAGGGATCTGGTCCAAGTCTCTTCCAAACTCATGTGCTAAGCATTTTTTTTTCTGTATAGTTGTTTTTTCTGGAAAATTCAGAGATGGTGCTGCTTTTTGTGTGCAGGCTCTATAGGGGCAAAACATAGGAATGTTTGAGAAAAATGATTTTTTTCCCCCCACATAAGTCAAGGTTTGTAACATTGAAAATGCTTTTGAGATTTGGGCTTTTTTAGCAAAAATGAAAAAGCTAAATCAGTCAAAGTGGTCATTTATTGCCCTCTTTACATCTGTAATTCCATGCCAGAGCCTTGATGTCTTCAGTAGGAACAACTAATCATGCAAATGGCAACAAGAGTGCCACTCGTGCCTTCCAGAGATGACAGTGTGCCCACACAAACCAGGAATTTACGCACCCGAGCACACATCCACGAAACCGGGGAGTTTCACATTCTCACACGTTTGGCAGAAAAAACATCTGAAGACATACACATTTGACATAAAATGCAGTTTCATTACACACAGCCTGTCACACATGACTGATAAACAATCAGTTGCAAAAAATGACTCATAAAGTGGCTGAACAAGCTGGTCTGAGGTGTAATTTCCATCCAAAAATGTGATGGCATACAGTTGCGGTAGCAATTCCGTTGGTATTTCTTTTCTCCAACAATTTTTCTTATCAGCACTTGATGCAGCATGATTAGAAATATTTCATTGCATTTCGAAACATCCGACTCCCTCCCTCCCTCCTGCAGAGAACTTCTTTTTATTTTATTCATAGAAGTCCCCCTTTCACAGGTCAAAGCTGTTGTTATTGCTGTTTAATGACCGCATCATTTCCCGTCTAAAATCTCAATACTTTGGCTTTGGTTGGACGTCCATTGCCATCTATGAACGCACAAAAATAGTATATGCAAAACAGTTAAGAACACGGCGTGAATGCAACCTTGAAATGCTAATATTTTGCAAGTCTTGAGACTTCTGCTGACAGATATTCAGAAGAATAGCTTGATGTTTATGTAAATCATATCTTGCTGACGGATGTAATGCTGTCTTTGGCGGCGCAAACAAAGAAAAAACTGGGAATTGAGAAGTAAGCTCTTAAGATCATGTCTGTTGTTTCGACAGCTTGTGTCCCCAGCATCTGGCGTCAAGAAGGAACAGCATGTCAGGATTAATGAAATGCTACTGTTACTGATCTACAGTGCGCAATATATAAATATATACTTATTTAAAAGCTGTAGGGACCCACATGGTGTCCAACTGTGGGCGTGCAAGCTCAGTTTGTAAAGTTTCTGAAGTTTTTCAGCCACAAATTCAAAATGAAGCAGCTTTGGCTTTACTGTGGCACAATTTGAAAAACAAACGCTCACTGCAAGGTTTAGGGAATAGATAATCTTAATGTCTTCCTTGCTATATACTGGAGCTTTAAATTCCAATCAATGAAGTGAAATTAAAGAGCATGTGAATGACTTTAAGCGCGAGTCGACTGAGCGGACTTGTTAGTGGGAGCAGGGGCATGGTGACAAGAGCGTGGCGGAGACTGATCCTTCACTCTGCTCTCCCCATTTAATTTTCCAATCCACTTCCTCCACATAGTTAGGAGAAGTGAGTTTTGTTCTGGTTTGATACACCATCTAATGAGAGCTACTAAGAGCCTGTTGAAATCATTCCCTAATAACGCATTCTGAATGCTGTGAATAAGAAATACTTTTTTTTTCCTCCCCTCCATCTCTCCATTCAGGGTTTCATATAATCTTTTACTCATTTATGTTCCATTTTCCTTCCCTCCACTGTATTTCTCCACTTTCATTAACTGTACTTATGTGGGGGGGAGGAGGGTTTGATTTTATGTGATTTTAACAAGCGTTGCATTTGGATTTAACAGTCTACTGTGACTGGTTTCATGCAGATTACCAAAGAATAACGCAATGACGGCCACAATGGTTACAAATTTTCTGTGCAGTGAATGATTATTAAAGACATTTGTGTAAAAAAAAATATGTTTTTCTTTTAATAAACCCCTAGAGGTTTTAATAGGGAACCTTGTTTTGATGTAACAACTGGGAGCACATCTACCATTAACATGTGTCATAATCTTGTTTACCAGACATGATGTATACAGTGGAGGAATTTTATGCTTTCTGGAGATTATAAATTATTCAACAGAGGGAAAAAAGGATACCCTTTTATACTGATAGGTGGGCATGTATGACAGCCTTGGTTGTCCATCTTTAATCTAGTGCACTTGCTTGACATACCCCAGCTGTAACAATAACAAGTGACCTGATCTTTCCTGCTATGCAGTCTTGTGTCTGCTCAAAGCTGCTCTCTGATTTAAATGTTATCTGCTGCGCTGATAATGCACCCTTCCTTCCTCTTCCCTGGGCTGTGGGTATTAGTTACAGCTGAAACATTGGTGGGTATTCCGCTTTGAATTTTAGAATTGTGTCGGCACCTTGAGGTTTGATTGGATCTGTGCAAATACATGTATATGCAAATTTAGCAGACATCACTTCTTGCTGGAGGTAAAACAGGCAGCGGCGGATGCATTCTGACGAGGCTCCTGCGCGGACTTTCCCTCTCTGCCTCCTTCGAGAGCAGCATTTGGTGATCTATAAATTCCCAGTAAATCTCACAGCCTGGGTGCCTTCTTTGACATTTCCACGCTTCCACATAGCATATTTTTAGGCAGGTAAAATCCATAATCTGTGTCAATGGTATCACAAGGTGTATTCACAGGGACCCTTTGTGCGCACTAAACTGGCCGAGGATACAGTGCAGAGGCTCAGAAGAGGTAGAAATATTTGTTCTTACCTCTGTTGTAATACACATGCCTCGGGGCCCCAGCACAGTTACTCATTCGCCAGCAGAGACAATCCAATATTCTGCTTACAACACCAGCAACTCTCCTCACCCGACTAGCCTGGGTCTAACCATATTTGAACAAATCATTCAGTTGTTTGAGTGCTGCAAATTCTGCCCTTCCTAATGCGTCACAATAACAAAGTCAAGATGTGACATAAATTATACACAACGATTTTAATAAATGAAATCCTGCTGTAGTCAATTCTTTTTTTTCGCTTTTTTTTCAGTTTTTCTTTCAAAACAACTGGCTTTGGTGTTTGTTTTGGGGAAAACAGCAGAACATTCTACTAAGTGATTTTCCATTTGCAGCATGGCTGAAAATGATCTGCTACTTTTGTGCATTTTTTTTTTTTTTTGGATCAGCATGACCTAAAGCATCATCAAAATTTACCCTGAAGCCCTAAAAATATAACCTAACACACCAGATGGTTTGCCTCACAGAACCATCTGGGAAGAGCTCCATAGAGACCATTTGGAAAAGGGCAGGAACTATCAAAAAAAAAAGGAGGCTTAGTAGGTGATTGGATGAGCAAACCAAGTCTAACCTCACAGAAATGTGATTGTTGTTATACTCACTTGCATCTGTGGCTGATTTGGGTGAGTGATCTGAACTTTTATGGTTTGAACACAAATTACTCAACACGTTATTGACACGAGCAAACAAACATGGATCAAATGCATTAAATGCCTTATAGTAGGTCTCTTGTGGGTTGATTAGGTTGAAAAAATAAAAAAAGGTGGACTTAACTGTGAAGTGTATGTCTGTACTTTTAGTAACCTCCCAATGCAGCAGTAAACATTTCAGTTGGCCAGTGGTGCACATCATCTAGCTGGGATTTAATTCCATTCCTCTGGAGGACAGCTTAGACTCCAGGATGTTGGTCAGTTTCTTTTATCCAATATGTGCTTTAAGTCTTCCCACATCTTTTGGATGAGACTGAGTTTAGAACTTTGATTCAGGTGTGCTTTTTATTTATTGTCTGTTTCTTCAAACGTTATCTTTTCTTGATAGAGTTTCATCCATCTAGTGTTTAGGAGAACTGGACTGATCATCCCCTCCAAATAGGAAGCTCCCACTGATTCCAAGAAGCCAAAATCCCATAGACTTCAATTAAGAAATAATTACTGAGCCATTCTATTTGTCAGAATAACCACACTGTCTCTGCTACTTTTTTTATAGCATGTTCTTTGTAATCCTATTTTTTTTCTTTATTTTTTTTAAATATATATACTGCAAGTTATTCAAGTTCTAAACTGACCAATCAGATGCCTCAGTAAAAGCATATCGTGCCTTCAAACTTTTGATTGACAGATTCTCCTGATCCGGTTTCAATGGAAGTGGGTGTGGACTTGGAACAAGCGCACTCCCGATTGTTGACAGTAGTTGCCATAGAAACGTTAACTCAGATCAACTCACTCACTGTCGTCTGGCTCCAACATGGCGACGTCCGTATTGCAAAAAAAATGGCGACTGAATTGGTTTAATTTTGCTGAGGCTGGAAGTAAGGCATTTTCTATGGGTGACTTCACACTTACTAAGTCCATTTCAATTGTACAGTAAATGATTAGATCTCACTCCATCTGCTTTATCAAGTTCATTTTGCTGCTGAGACTCCAAACATTTCCACTTTAAAATGTCCCTAACACAAGGCGTCCAAACTTTCATCCCTGACGAACCAAACGATTACCTCTGTTTCTAATTCAGTTTGTCCCTTTATATCACCATTTTTTTACATTTTCTGACACACAAACTTTTTTTCAGATGTCTTAAAAATATAATTTCCCCTTATATTTATTACTGTTAACCTGGATTTATTAAATCAGTCACTACAAAGCTACCATATGCTGATGCAAGAAGGGAGGGATGGGTAAATCATTTTGTGAGTAATTGAAGTGAAAATGCAGAGAACTCAGAAACACTTGCTGGTAGCGTCTCATTATTTTCTGATGACAGCTCCACATATTCTGATCATTTGTGGTATTTGGGTTTAATGCGTTGCTGCTTTGAGTCATTTTTTTGCAAAGAAGAACAGATAATTGTATATGATACCCACTAAAAAGTAATTATACTGCAGTGTCTGTGCATCTACACATTCTGACAGTGTTAATTATTAGCCTTTCAGGGATCTTTGCAATTAATCTATCTTGACGTGATAATTTGTGTCTATTCTATCCGAGGCATTTTTGTGAACCTTTACGCAGCGAGCTGGCACCACGCGTCTCTGGAAGGAGCTCGCACTCCTCCAGCCTGTTAACAGTAAAGATCAGAACAACACAGGCTTTTCTAGGTTTTATTTATTGTGTCACCAGCTAATGTGACAAGTGAAGGGAGAAATTGTGTGATTGATTAACCAAGTAATTCTTTACATGTAATTAATACACTGCTAATGGCTGTCCATTTGTCTTTCGTGCGGCACGGTAAGAAAAGTAGGGCAACATATTCTGATGAAGGCTCCAGACTTGGCTCCCCATGAAGTGGATGATTGGGTTTCTTCGGTGAGATTTTATTTCCTAATGGCTTTTTGGGAAGCCGTGGGGACGTGTAATGGACCGTGTAATGGATAAAGGATGGTATTGATTGGCATGTGTTGATTTAACAATATCGATTTAGAGAATTTATATTGATAAATGCAAAAAAAGGTCCTTTAACGGTGAAAAACTTCTTCTTTTTTTTATTTATTCTGGCACAATCAATAGGTCAAAGCTAAAGAAAAGGTGAACTGAGAAACAAATACCTGCTTTAATAAGATGAAAAGGACAGGCGTAAAGGGCCGGACTTTGCTTTATTCTTTTTTCTTGTAAAATCGTAGATACCTAAAAAGAGAAAGATCTAATCTTCTATAATATATAAAAATGACAAGAAAACATAGATAAGAAAGCAAACTCTTACTGTTTTTCCTGAGAAAATATGTGGAAGTATTGTAGATAAGATACAATCTAATTAAAGAAGACTTTCTTCATCAATGAAATAACATACACATTTGACAGTTTGATCACCGGTTAACATAAATCTAATCAAACCGAATAAGCCCGGCATGACTGTGGAGAGGGAAAGAGGGAGGACAAAGAAAAGCCAAGAGAAAGAGAGGACAGGGATTGTGATGGATGACCCAACATCCAGCATGGTATCATATCTCTGTGGATTAAATGCTCTGGGAAGCTGGCCCTGGAGTGTGCTTGTGCATATCATTAAGGCCCATGAAGAAGAGAAGAGGGCACACCGGAGCTGCTGATCGGCCAAGTCCACGGATAGACCACATCTCATGCCGATTACACTCCAAAGGAAACCGTTTCTAATATATATATATATATATATATATATATATATATATATACATTTGAATGTGTGTGTGGACACCCCCCTCAGGACTGCGCTGCTGTTTGTGTCTGAGTGTGTGGGCTGTTGTGACAGTACAAGATCTTCCCTGTGTTGTTCTTCCGGAAGGCAGTTTTAAAAACACAGTATGCCCGATATTGAAAAGCTACAGTATAATTTGACGGGTCCGTGCACAGAGGCCGGCTGTGGTATGAGTCATTGATTACACATCAGCTTAGTATGCTGCAGTGCAGACCCCTACATTGGTGGAGAGGCAACACGAAGCCTGTAAATCAATAGCTGGAGCCTTGTGAAGTTTTCCGTCAGGTCCAGAGTGAAGGACTTCCTGTTTCCCCTCTGGGTCCGGGCCTAACCTTTTGTAAAGGGGTGATGGAGAAGCTCATCATTTCTAATGAGGAATTAGTGATTGGGCTTGAAGAAACGACTGTTAGAGCCACACTAAGAAGTCCAAAAGGTCTGAGAGACTGGGAAGTGCCACACAGTATTCATTAGAGAGATCTGGGCATTTCTTGAGCAGCAGAAGCCAGGGTTTAACAGCTGGGCTGGGAACCCAAGTGATAAAATAAATGTCTGTGTTCTTTTCTTATTTTTTATGCTTTGAATTGCTGGAGAACTAATTTTCCTTTGCAGAACAGAACATTATGGAGAATTATTAGAGACCTGTGAGTCGATGACTGAAACTTTAACCCAGAAGGCGCTCTTACGCTCTAAAATCCGAACCAGTGCGGTGACTTTTGAATCACATGGCGCATTTCATGTTGAACAGATGAATCACTCCAACTGACAGAAACATATTCACAGCTAATTAAAAACGTAATTGCGTGCACTTTAGCCATTTAGAGGAAGATGAATGTGAAATCATTAGGCATCCTCTAAAAACCAGATGTTCATTAAATTATGTCTCTGCAAATGTCATTGTTCAATAGATTGCCAGAATATACGCTTACAGTAAAATGCTGAGTAATTCATCCCTTGTAACGCTTTAATTGATTTAAACCTACAAAATAACCCTTTCCATGCACAAATAAGCCATCACTGAGGCACAACATCAAAAAAAAAAAAAAAAAGCCACAGCCGGTTTGACAGTTAGCTGTTATTTCTCCCTTCTTTCTGTGGCTCTGCAGCTCATCCATTATTAAGATCCCTTTAAGAAGCTGAAATAAATTGAGGATGAATAAAAAGTCTGATTAGTCTGAAGTGAATGATCCCGTTGCCAGGCAATGTTGCTCTTTATTAAATATTATCTGTAACCTCTAAACTAAAGAGTATAATGTGCTTTTGACGCATGGTAATCACAGCAGAGACAAAGCAACGTTCTTCTTCTTCTCCTGGCTTCATACAAAGCCATCTCTGGAGAATGCAGCAATCATGCCCTAGTCCCCCCTTCTCTCAATTAGCTCCCACTGTGCAATTCATTGGCTTTGCTGTAGCAGTCCCTTAACTGTTCGTAACCAGCGCACTCATTATTCAGTTCTACAAGATAGACGCCGCCATCTGCATACTTAGGAAGTATAACGTACATTCTGACAGAGATTATTTAAATCCTAGGGCTTGATAGTCAAATATGAGACTCCACTTTCCAAATTAAACCGAGCAAATAGAAAATTATTTGCGCTCTTGTAAAGCCACCTCCACATTATTTGTTTTCTGGCTTATGTTTTTAAAGAATGCAGAGTTCTTGGACGTAAAACATTGAATCACTGTGTGAACTGCCAGGCAGCAGCAACAGGCTGCAAACAAAATAATCCTCACAATTGTCTTTTTTTTCTTTGTTTCATTAATATATTTATTAAAGAAAACAAACATTTATTATATTTTCTGCTCTCGATCACAAGTTAGTGGGACACCCAGAGATTCTTTGACCTTCTTTTGCTTCCTCTCGTTCATTCTCTGCATACATTCACTCCTCTTATTTGCTTTGACAATGATTATGGGTCTTTGTCAGACACACTAGGAAGCCAACTCGCTGATGTTTATGTCTCTAATAAACACCCTACTGAGTAAATGAGTAATTTCAATTACTGTGAAGACTTGCTAGCAGCTTCTGTACATTACACTCCTGCTCCTCCGGGTGTGGGTTGAGCTGTAAAGGTTGTAGACGTGCAGCTCATTGGAAAAATCAAGGCAGAAAAAACAAAAAAATACCAGCAGAGAATTAAGGTGATTAGAAAGACAAATATGCACACAGTACTCTTAATTCTGACAATTTAGTTCACTTCTGTTAGTTCAACATATTCCAAGCTATTCACTTTTACATTTTACTTATTTTAATTTAATGCTTCACCTAGCAGTACTACATGTGGATTTTCTAAATTGTGGGTATGGCTGCAGGAAAGACCTTAAATATGTTTTTAGGCAAAGTTGCTGCAAAATTTGGACGTCCAGCTCATAGAAAGTTCTTCTTTTGGAAGTTTTTGAGAGAGTCACTAGGTGGCAGTCTAGTAACACAAACCATTAGCTGATACTTGCCTGCATAAATCAAGATCAGGAAGATGAGCGGATAGTATGGATTAACAAGATTTGGTTGTTTTGCAGCTGAATCGGGATATATAATTTAATGGTTTACTTTTAAACTATGGAACATAAGAAGGAAAAAATCAAAATTCCCGTTTAAAGCTTCTGACAGTGGTGAGGACTTCTTTCTCTTTTTCTGTGGATGACAGGATTTGTCTGTGACGGTGGTAAGAGCTGGAGACTTGGCAGCAGTGAGTTAGGGAGGAGAGCAAACCTTTTTTTATTTTATTATTTCAAGGATCTTTAAACTGTCCGAGCCACGTTCTTTTTTCCTCCAATATCTACCCACCTGAAACTGCTGTTCCTACACTTTACTGAAATACTTACAAGGAAGGACACTGGCAGATCAATCAAATCCCTCTTTAGATGAGAGAGCCATATAGGGTTTTTGATCAATCCCGGATTAATTCCGGCCCAAATCTTTGGCAAAAAAACGAAAAAATAAAAAACAAAAGAAGTATTGCCATTAATAGTAAGAACACTGACGGCAGCCTGTACATGTTTCTGACTACAGTATATTTTCGTCAATGTGAGGCTCAAGACCCACCTGCTGGTCTATCTGTCTGAATGTTTTCCTGTCTCCATGCTTTTAAATGTCGAATAGTGACAGGTGCTTGAATGCAATCTGAGCTGGCAACTCACATCAAAGCTCTTAGTATATTCTAAAGAGCAGCTGAAAGTCTTCATTACAGACACTCCGCATGGATACATCTGACAAGACAAAGTGCTATGTGGAAATGAGTTGGCAGCAGATTGAGGGACGGAGCAATTTCTGAAATTTCATGTTAACATGAGTGTAAGATTGTCGGCACAGTTCTTACGGAACACAACCAGAGACCAGATTCCGCTGAGTTATTTATTGAGGAGTTTTAATTTACAAAATGTGTTGATTATGCAGATTTAAAGAAAATGATAAAATGTTCAAAACATATCCTATTATTTCATCAGAAATCAATCTGTCGTGTTTGGACCAGCAAAGTGTGGTGCACTTGATTTATTTTAGTAATCATCAAAACATTACACATGTTGATTTAGTTTACTTTATTATTTTGTAAAAAAAAAAAATACTTTTATGGCGATGTTATTGTTTACATTCTGTAATACCTAAAAGCATGAAAAGGAAGAAATGTATATATATTATATTATCATCAGACTTAGTTGCAACTTTGCATTTCTACTTTTACCCATAATGCAGTTTCTAGCTCCTTTTTTTAAATTTTAGTTTCGTTAGATTAATTTTCAAGGTTTTTTTTATTATTTTTAAAACTCATTTTTCAACTTTTCTAAATAATTCTGTAATTCCATCAGGATTCACACTGTAGTGAACTGCACCAGAGTTCACTTGCAAGTGAAATGGGTCTCATTGTTTTAGAGTTAACTAGAGTTCACTTGCTTGGCATGAACCAAAGTTCAGATGAACTTTCTCAATTGTCCAAATAATGCAATAATTCAAAGAAACACATTTTGATGTGAATTAAATAACTTAAGTTGGAATGGATCCTCAAGCAAATGGGTAAAGTGTAGGGGGTGTAACGATTAATCGATGAATTGATTTCTATTCCAACGATTCTATCAGATGAATCAGTTTAAGGAATGATCAATAAGACATTGACCAGTTTCAAAATTAAATAAAATGGTTATTGGATTGATCTTGGAAATTTGGATTAATACCCTGTAGGTTTGTTTATTTTAATATTATATAAAAATGATCAAGCCATCATTACTGTCCAATTTGTGGAAACACTGAATTTTGCAAAGATCTAATCATATAATGTGGTATAATGTTAGAAGACTGACTCAGAAAATCTCATGCATTTTCACTTTTGTTAGTTCATCTATTATTAAACGCAATATATATATAACACTAGTTGGTTAGTGGACCCAAAATAAAAAGGGAAAGCTTGTGCGCTTGTGTGCTTGTGCTGCAGCACATAAGTATTTTTTCTCACTTATATTTCTACACGGGCGACTTTAGCCTCCCTGCTCTTAAAAGTTAACACGAGAAGCTTCATGAAAAAATTCACTTGATGCATAACCTGTGTTGCTATTACCACACTGACACCTGAGCTTTACCTATACTCCAGCATTCTGCACAAGAACACATGAAAATAGTGGAGTCAAGCATGCTCATCCAGTTCTTTGCATTAGAAAAGCTGCTTCTAATGGATTCTTGAGCTACTATCTCTCTCAGTGGCTTTGTTATAATATATTTCCTCATTTAAACAAAGAAAAAAAACTATATCTGAAGCCTTTAATAGAGTTGACATCAAAGTCACTTTGACACACTTATACAGTAAAACCAAATCTAGCTTCAAAGGCATGCATCGCATGAACCAGCTTAGCTGCAAAGGCAGCCGGAAAAATAAATATGTCAAATGTATTGGCGTTCCACATGAATAATGGATATTCTAATACATCACCGTGTTGTATTGTATTCCAAAAGAGCCATATGAAATATACATAATCTAATTAGACAATGTTCTCGGACGTGGCACAGCCTGTTTTTGATCAATATGTAATAAGATCTAGTATCAATTAGTAATGGTAGAGGGTGGAGATTTATCAGCAGAAACACTGCAACTCTAAAGGTAACTAAAATTGCTGTAAAGTTGCTGCTGCATAAGGAAAATTAAAAGAAACAAATCACGCAATAAAGATTTAAAACCCCATTTAGAATGCACAGTATTGAAATCTTTAGATTTACCGCATCATTACGAGTGGCTGAGCTATAACCAATGCACTGAGCAAAGGAATTATGTCTGCTGGGTTTTCTGTACACGCTCCCTGTGCTTGAGAACTTTTCCATATTTCGGAAAGCATAGCCTCAAACAAGATTAGTACAAATCTATTGAAAGTTATGAGACATCTTCCTTTTTTGTTTAAAAAATGCTGCGGAATTATTTAACAATATAGCGCATAAAGCGAAAAATGATTGTAGAATATCTGTGTGATTATAAAGAGTCAGTCAAGAGGTCAATAAGAGTAGCTTCTTGGCTTTTTCGCTCAGAGATAGATCCAGATGTGCGGTGTATACACATCTATCAATCCAGCGCAGTTCAAGGATGTCAGACAGGGAGGCACCGAAAGGCAAGAGGGTCATCTAACCGTTTCTGCTGGAGGTGGAGGACAACCCATCTCTAAGACGGGGGTGTTAGGTGCCCCCGCCTGTGTCTGTATGTAAGAGTGTGTTGAGGGAAGTCACTGAAGCAAAGACAGAGCGTGCTCTTGAATGATTGAGGTTACCTGGGTGACCTCATAAACCAAAACCCCTGGCAGCCTCCCAAGGTGAATGCTGAATTATGCCATCATTAAAGGACAAGCCCAGTTGCCAAGGTTAGTATGTAAAGTATAATCATCTTCCTCTCTCTTCCTCCAGTCAGTCATTAGTCCCCCTCATGGGCCAGCGGAGATTATACCTTGAACCTGCTTGACAATTGCTATCTGCCCGCTGGGAATGGTTCCGCTATGGGCCATTTAGATAACCTCCCACTATTGGCAGCTAGCTGGGCCTAAAATTCTGCTTCTGCAGTGTTTGCATGTTCCAGCGGGAGTCTGAGTGCATGCACGTGAGTCTTCTAGACTACGCTCGGCACACAAATCGAGTTTGTCCTATAAAAAAAATAAGAGATGCTTTGACTTACCGCCGCATTATGTCCTAATTTATAAAGGATCCACTGGGATGAGGCCCACTGACATTCTGTTAGAATTAGGATCATTTGTTTCATTTCCCCCTGGCTCTGGGAGCTGATTCAAATCCTTTTGTGCTAAAAAAAAAAAAAAAAAAAAAAAGCTCCCTGTAGTGTTTTAGGTAAAACAACATCATCCCATAAATACGTGTCTGATGTAACTTAACTCTTCTGCAGTTTGTCTGAGGGAAAAATGGCAAACAAAACACCTATTACAATCAAGCCTGGGTGCTTTCTGGTTCTCAATCACATTAGTATGCATTCAGGATGGCCAAGTTTAATCAAACCCTGGAGAGCACAAGGTTTTTACTTGTAGGGGAAATCATGAGCTGCGAAAAAATTAACCTGACCATTCACTACTTAAACTTCCCTTTATTTACCTAACATTGACCTTTCAAAAAGTAATTTTCTCCTGAAAGACAATTAAAAACGATGATTTTTATTTTAGTTCTTGTAATGAAATGTAAGTTTGTGGTGCATGTTTTAAATATGTATCACATGAGGTGAGCAGCAGTCTCATTGAACACTGCCACAGTAATTTGAACAGACTTTTTATGCTTGTGTACCGTGATAGATATTGTTTATCCACTTCCCCATTTACTTCAGCCAATTGCTTGTAAATGTTGGTGTCAGACACAGAGAGAGAATATTCATTTCCAAATTGGCAGTGACACACAGCACACTTCAATCTATGAGTGCCTTTGGTGGGATGTACAGCTGTTTAACAGCAGCACATTCAGACAAATGATCTCTTTGAGTTACTTGTAAATTGCCATCACATTTCCTCAGAACCTTTTTTTGTGTGGAGGATTCTGTAGAATGTTTCAGAACAACAGAGAGCTCATGCAGCAGGTAAGCGTTCTGTTGTGGGATTACAGCGTCAGAGTCTTTGACGGCACGTCTCAATGCCCTTAGGAGAGTTAAAGAATTGCCTTGTTCTTGTGCAGATTTAAAAAGGAGAAGATGATCAAAACAAGGAGCTTTATGCAGGAAAGTGATAGTAAAGCAAAAGGGGGTAAAAAAAAATTTAAAAGAGAACATTGTGCCACATCATAGAACACAAAGCTTAATATTCATGAAGTAAACTTTGCATTTTGATCTTTCTTGGTGTGTTTTAGAAAGATCTGTCCTGTGATGTAGCGTTTGTTAAAACTGATTTAAGGCAGCGGACATGTGCGGTAAGCTACGACTATCACTCCAAAGCTCCACCAGACTTTTGATGTGTTCCACTTTGTTGAATGTATCTCAGAATAAAAGGCTGCTGTTATGAGCAGAGCTGAAGAGTGAAGGTTGTAATTTCTTAGGTTTTGAAAGGTTCAAACTGTTATAAAAGAAAACTTATACAATCAAACATTGTCAGTACTTTTTCTTTATTATTCTATAGAAATGTAAATCTAGAGACGTTGGTGTTGAGAGACTGTTCTAAGATTTGATTCCCTCAGTGAACCCCAGTAGTGCAACGATTAATCAATAAATGGAATTTTCCATCCAAATCAATATGTTAAAAGCAAGTTTTTAATTGAATCAAATTGATCGACCTATATCATTTTAATATCTTTTCAAAATACTATTTTGATTGAGGCTGATCAAGTGGCACCAACGACCAAATTTCATCAAAGTGGACACCAAATATATGATGTCAGCAAAAAAATAATCAATCAATCATTGAAGTCCAATGTGTGGAAACACTTCTTGGAATTTTGGAATGACGTGACCATACAATGTGAGAAAATGTTCTAAGATGTCCTGAATCCATTTCAGATCAGTAATCAGATCTCTGAATGAACCAATATCGACTATAAATCGGATCGTCAACAACATATTATGAAACAAATCGAATTGTTGATAAAATGAATCATTATACCCCTAGTGAATACACAAACAAGCACACACAAAAAAGTTTAAGCAAATATTATTGCACTTGTTTTGTTTTTTTAAGAATCAATGCACCAAAATCATTATTTGGTCAGAAATTTAAGAAAACAGTTATATGGAACAATAATACAAAATTTAAAGGCATCGTTTCAAACACACAACAGTCTGATAAATGATCACCAAATCTGGCATTTTGGGGAACTGAGATGCCAGTCATGATCTTAGATGAGCTGTTGGGAAAAATTTATGATTCCATTCACAAAGACTTTGAGGTCTGTGATTCCCCAATGCGAACAAATGAATTATTGAGAAGTAGAAAACATTCATATATTTGCCATTCTTCTCAGGAGTGAGCATCTCAGCAACTACACCCCAAGGTTAGATTTGGTAAGGTTCATAAAAGTAAAAAAAGTGCTAAAAAATAAACTGAATAAAAATCTCAAGAGTTATGTTTCAAACTTAGGGCTTAGTGTGGTAAATGTTAAAGCTCGTGATGATGGTGTGAGGCAGGGTTGTCTGCAACAGTTAACTTCAACATTTCTGTAACTATGTTGCCTTGATGTTGAGGCAGATTCTCGTTCATCCAGGATACATGGTCATAGAGACATGGAGGCAATTGATGGCCTCATTAAGGCGAACAAGGAGAAGACCCACAGACTGTTGGCACTGAAGTAAGCCTCAGCTGATATCCCATCATCCTTTTGTTGACAATCCCTCCAGATAGCTTACAGACCTGTGTTTGGTTTCAGTTATCGTCTTCTATCACTGTATTCTTGGAACAAATCTGGAATTAGTTGTTTTTGTTGATTGGTAGTGGAATGAAGTTAATGGGTTTTCAGTTCATCTACGTCAAGTCACATGTTTTTTTACATTTTTGCTTCTCCCTTGTTTCATCAATTTGTCATAATTGAATTTAGTTATTAAAATATTAATTTCCTGCCACAAGTCTGGGGTGGGTTCAACCCCCACATACATCTACATTTTTTAGTCTGCCACCACTTTTGATGAAAGAATGTATTTGAACAAAATTCCCTTCCCCTTGTTTGACAAGTGGTAAGTATGATGATTGTGAGTTGATGACTTGACCTTCTTTTATGACCCTCACCCCCCACCTTGGCAGTCTGCCCTTCTTGACAGTTGTAACCAACGTCCACACACTGGATAATATTTTACTGGGTTATTTACATCTCACAGGCATGTATGGGACAATGACTGTAAATAAGAAGTACAGCATTCAGTTTTGTCCCCCATTTGTTATAAATAATAACACAAAACATATAAAACAGCATGGAAAACACTGCCAAATTAGGGGTGGATGGACAATGAAGAGAATGAAACCAGGACAGGGCAATTGATAGGCCTATTGAGCTTAAGTGTGGATGAAATAACAGCAAGAAAGCAGTTAGAGGAAAGACAAATATAAGAAGAAGAAGAAAACTTTATAATATCCAGGTTCGTTTTTGTACACAGGCTTGGAGTTGTGCGGTCTGATGGCTTTGGGAACAATGGCGGTCCTAAATTCTCACTTCTATGGCTCAATGAGAGGAATCGGTAGCCTCAACTGCTTCCAGCACAGAGTACAGGGCTGGAAAGATGCAGAATGTTATTACATGAAGGGAACTTGAATAAACAGGTGGGGGAATTTCTTACCTGTTTGTTTCCAGGGGCGAGAAAAGGCAATTTGGTTACTGCAGGCAGATGAAACTGCAACATAACACTAGTGGGCTAATATATAAACCAGAGAAAACACAAATGAGAATTTACTGTGTCTGCTTCCTCCCTGTGTCTCCAGGTGAAGGTCCATGGGAATGAGAACCTGTACCTGGAGCGCTAAATGTGATTTGTGCCCTTCTTTTTTATTTATGAGGATAACAATATGATGAATTTAATTAGTTTATGCTGTTAGTTAGACGTCTGTAAGGGGAAATTTATTTATTTTTATCAGTACATGTGTTATAAGCCCTGATTGGCTGTTCATCTTGTCAATCAATCTCTTCCACCAGAGACACGGCATGTGCTGCATGTCAGAGTGACAGATTTGATTTGAGATTTTTCTCAGATCTTATATTTTAGTGATGTTCTGGTGCAATTTTTTTCAGTGTGAAAAATATTTTAAAAAGTCTATCATGTAGTTGTTTTGAAGAGAACATAAAAAAAATGCTTTTCATGTACTCACAAAGGGCCACCCAACACATATGAGTTTGTTTAATGAGTTATTGTTTTAAGTGTATATAAAATGTAAATTATTACAAAGAAAAAATATAATCGGCAACATCTTTCTGCGTAAAATAAGGAGGAAGAGAATAGAGGCGGGTCTGCTTGAACTCTTGGCACATCCTTTAATGCTAAGCACACCCCCGGAAGAAGCCCTGGGGTGTTCATCAGGTAAAACCAATGAATGGGCTGGGGAATAAAGCACAAATCTCTACTAAACAGCCTACATTGTACAAACCCGGTGCCTGAACATCTCTTGAGAAATGTTGATATGCCTTTTTTCCCTCGACAAAATATGCAACCTCTTTGTCACTGTCCCTGGCAGGCTTACAGGAGGGAAGATTGATTGCTGTGATGTGTCAGAGCTAAATGTTCTGAAGTAAGAGGGATAGATTCTCTGTGAGGCACTGTTCAGACATTTTTTTATGCAGTAGAGGTTTACTGAAAAGTACTCAAAATCACTTTCTGTCATCGTGGATGTCAAAGCAAGTAATTACACCCTCATAATTGCCAGCGACTTGAGAAATGTGCCAAATATACTTGAAAGACTCACTAGCAATTGTGATACTCAAGTAGTAATATGATTCTGAAGACGAATCGTGAATAATGAGTAAACTGCAGACGAAGTAGCTCCATGGAAAATAAGTTTATTACTGTTTACTTTGATAAGTGATGTTAACAGAAGGTAGTGCCAATGGAAAAGTCCATATGCTAAAATATATATATTTATTTTTAGCTTATAATTTATTATTTTAATTTAACTATCATGTAGAATTTATTACCTTTAAAAACACATTTGCTTTCAAAAAGTAGAGAACGTATGGTGATCTTAAAGTGCAAGTAATGGTAACAAACCACTTGCTGCAAAAACAATGTCAAGATTAATAAAAAAAGCATAAAAAATAAAATAATAATAATAAAAAAATGACATCTAAGAAAACAAGTCCAGAAACCAAAACGCAATGCCAACAAATGAAACAAAATATAAATCAAAAGTTTTATAAAACAAAAGTAATTTCCAGAAATCAAAATGAAATTTAAAAAAGAAACATAATAAGAATCTGGAAAAGATAGATACAATGTAGCATTGCTGATTGGATGATTACGTTTGATTTTTAACGTTTGATTTCTTTCAAATGCGTCTTCAATGTCCGATATTAATTAAAGTTCTGCAGGACCATCTAGTCCCCTGGAGTTTAAAAGCACTCTGGGCACCATACTCCCTCCTTGTTTTTTTAAACAGCATATTTGACATGACCAATTTCACAAAGTGAAGCTATTTATGGACCCATTGTTTTCTGATGATTAAAATGTAATGTTCTTTAAAAAAAAATTATGTTCAAATACATTTTTTTTTTTTGCAAATCATTTTCAAATGTAATGCATTGAGGTCCGTATTCTCAGATCTAGTGAGCATCACTGGTTTTTGGCAGAGAATTCTGGGGATCTTCTAGGGCACTCGATTTTGGAATTGTGGTTTTGAACAGCTCTACAAAATGGAAAACACACTAAATAGTGGACTGTGAATAGTGAAGGTATTCGGACATAGCCATAGACTTAAAGTGCTGGAATTAATCACTTTCTTGGATTGATCATTCAGAAAGTGCAGGTTTTATTCATGGGATTCTAGTATTTTGATAAAATTTCAAAGGGAAAATAGAGAGGAAAAAAAAGAAAAAAAAAAAACAAAAACAAACAAGACGTATCCACTTATCCTAGAGACAAACAAAAAATGTTCACCTCAGTTTTACCACAAGTGAAAGATTCAAATAATATTTTTGTCTCTTCATTTTTATTTGATATATTGTTGTGCCGTTTGAATGTAACAACCAAAACAGTCAGACTTTCATCATTCTCTATGGGTATCAGAGGTAACTCAGTCCTGATCATGTTTGAATATTTTGCCTTCAAACTTTTATGCTTTTTCTGACTTCCAATCAAAAACATGTTTTAGAACACTTCTTGATGTACTCCAGCTCTTTGCTTACCATTAAAGATTTAAGAATGCTCACCTCCGAAGTATCAATTTTACATGAAGTACATTTAAGGCATCCTCCTATGTTGGCCTCATAATTAGTCAAATCGATAAAGTTCTTCATTTTTTATGACTGAACTGGAGTATCAGAAAACAGCTGAAAGTGTAGCATGAATGTTTACAAGACTCTTATAAGGAGCATTCAAGAAAATCAAGCATTTTTGGAAACCCTAAATGAACTCTTCACACTTCTTAAGTGGTGCTTGGGAACTACTTGAATATTAAGTTAAAGTGGATGCCAAATTCCAGTGCTCCAAAATAAATTTTACTTTAAAGTTTAAAGAAGACTTTCAGCATGAAGTTCCAAAGGTTTCATTTATGTAAGAGCTCTCTGAAAGTCAGATATTTTTGATAATCAGTCATTTTTTGTCAGAATACTTTGATAATCACCTTGTTTTAGTTCCCCATTCACAGAATAAAAAAAGGTTTCCTGATTGCATTTGAGGTTTCAAACTTTTTCCCCCCCTACAAACAATTTCTCTCTTCAGATAACAAGGAAGTGTGTCAAGGTGCAGCTGTGGAGACGCTGTTGTCAAGAGCACAAGTGAGGATCGGATCTGGTAAATCTATAGTCTGTACTTTCTTTAGTTTCACTCACTTAGAACTGTGAGTTATAGCATATGTACCAAGCTATCAGTTATGTGATTTAAGAAACAAACAAAAAAAAAACATCAGAATTTGATAGAAAAATTGCAACAGAGAAGACTGTGTTTTTATATCTCTATAAATAATAAAAAAATAATAATGATTATCTTCTCCCTGCAAGGTTACAGTACTGTCTAAAAGTTTGAAGTGCTGTAAACAAAGCATACACTCAGAAATTGAAGTGTAAATCATTTATTTTCATCAATCATCAAAATAAACTAAAGAGAAATCAGTTTTTGGTGCAACCACCCTTCGTCTTTAAAACAGCATTAATTACTCTAGGTACACTTACATGCAGGAAGGACCTCAACTTCCAAACATCTCATATATCCGACCACAGATCTTCTGTGGGTGTGGGCTTTCTCACACACTTCTATTTCTTCATGTAATCTCATACACACTCAATGACATTGAGATCAGGGCTCTGAGGGGGCCAGAACTTATTGTCCACTTTTAGTCTGAAAATAGTTCCTAATGACTTTGGCCGTTTGTTAAGTATTGTTGTCCTGCTGCAGAATAACCCTAACCTTCCTGATGCTATTATATACTGGATGCCTGTATTTTCTTAGCATTGATAACAACCATTAATCTTGACTGAATCCCCAACTCCATTTGCAGAAATGCAGCCCGATACGTTCAAAGAACATTCACCATGATTCACTGCTACCTGCAGGCTCTCCTTACTCAATCATTTGTTTTGCTTTCCAGGCCTTTGATGATCAAACTGCCCTCTGATACAGCCAAAAACTCAAACTTTGACTAACAAGTCCAGAGTACCTGCTGCCCCTTTTTCTGCACCCCAGTTCCTGTGTTTTCCAACATAAAGCCTTTGTCACATGGAAACGTACAGGGAGTTGAGCCGTATGGGTGCTGTGCGTTTTTGGGGTTGTCTAGGTCTATAAAAGGTCGTAGACACGTCCAATTACATCTTAAAGGGAGAGCAGGTCTGTCCTGCCATGTCCTTGTGGTTCGAGCACCTAACTTAAGGGACGTCATGAAAATCTAATGTTCAATTGTTGTTCTTGTGGTAAATGTATCACAAAGTATTTGTATAGAAAATGTAAGTTACACACACTCATGACATATGGTTGAAGCTGCCATGCAATGTCCTTAATCTGGACTCTAGTTAGTAATGAGATGTGACCACTGGCTCCTTGGTGACCGCGCACAGAGGCTTTACAGACAGAATGTGCGTGTGATACGTAAGTGACTGTGAGATGCCCTATGAGATGTTCACATAAACTACTCTCTGTCTAATTGTCTCATTTCTAACAACCAGACTGCTTGCGATGGGTCAACACATTCTCACTCCCAACTCGTCACATACTGATGTTTGGCTAAGGACCTGCCCAGAAATTGACATTTTGAGTGTTACTAACTTGACTTTTTTTGACCTGCTGGGTGTTTGTAAGATCTAGGGTCCGCAACCCTCAGGACCCGGTACAGTACGCGGTACCAGATGCGGTACCACACACGGACTGGTTCTCAGGACGAGAACCGGTAGCGGTCTCCTAACCCAATACCAGTACCCTAACCTGGCAGCGGCGTGGTACCAGATAGGTAACTGGACTCGACTTGCGGCACCCAATGCAAACCGGTACTGGGTTAGAGTACCGGTACTGGGTCAGGGTACCGGTGCGCTCCACATCCCGGTACTGGACTGGTTGCAGTTTGTGGTCCAGACGTTGGGATCTGTCTTAAAATAGGAACGGCCAGCACGTCAAAAAACGATGAGTTGGGGAGACTCAAAACGTTGACGTGGAGCGGTCCTTAACCAA